>NC_047035.1:167330544-167574654 GCF_011762595.2 Tursiops truncatus | reverse complement strand
TGGGCCTGAAAGAAGAAAGAAATAAGAGTAACAGCTCTCGCAGTTAATAACTAACCCCTGTATAGCTAGTAGTCAGCCTGGGGCTTCAACAAATTTTGTAGGAAAAATAGCTATATTGAGGGAAGCAAGTGGGCAGTAGTCCCAATGGTATATGACTCTGCAGCACTTCCCCACCTCAACCATGGTAGATGCCAGACTTTCCCACAATGGGGAAATGGTACCCGAGGTTGGCATCAGATGTTGTACGTCAGGACTGCTTATTTGCCTCTCATGGAATATATGAGTTAAAACATTTCATAGTATCATTGTCTTAGTCTGCTCAGGCTGTCGTAACAAAATACCACAGAGTGAGAGGCTGGAAGTCCAAGATCAAGGTGCCAGCAGGATTGCTTTCTGGTGTGGTCTCTCTTCCAGTCTCCTATATGGTCGCCTTCCTACTGTGTCCTCACTTGGCCTTTTTCTGTGTACATGTAGCAAGAGAGGGAAATCTCTGGTGTGTCTTCTTATGAAGATGATTAAGACCCAACCTTGTGACCTCATTTAACCTTAATTACTTCTCTAAAGGTCCTGTCTCCAAATATAGCCTCATTGGGGGTTAGGGCTTTAATATATGAATTTGGACAGGGAGAAGGCGGCGGGACGGGGGTAGGGGGTGGGGAGTGGGGGGAGGGCGACACAATTCAGTCCATAACAGTTATTTAGCAGGTGTTTTGCAGGTTTGCTAGAAAAAAAGAGAGAGGATATGAAACGGTTTATACTCCTGGCAAGCTGACGTAGAGCGAGCAAGCATTGCCAAATTATAATATTAACAACTGCTAACACTTATACATTGCATACTACAGGCCAAGCACTGTTGTAAGGACTTTGCATATGTTATCTTAATTAATTCTCCAAACCACACTTCAAAGTAGGTATTAGTATTGTCCTCATTTTACAGATAAGATACTTAGGTACAGAGAGGTTAATTGACTTACCCAAGATCACAGAGCTACAAAGTGACTGAGCAAGGATTCAAACCCCAGCATCAGATTCCAGAGTCCACACAGGCAGAGCGAGAAAACTTATGGTTACCAAAAGGGAAAGTCGAGGGTATGAATTAGGAATTTGGGATTAACAGATACATACTACTATATATAAAATAGATAACCAACAAGGACCTGCTATATAGCACAGGGAACTATATTCAATATTTTGTAATAACATATAATGCAAAAGAATCTGCATATATACGTGTATATATATGTGTGTGTGTATATATATATAACTGAATCACTTTGCTGTACACTTGGAACTAACACAACATTATAAATTAACTATACTTCAATTAAAATGGTTTAATAAATAAACCATTTACCTGAGCAGACTAAGACAGTGATATTATGAAATGTTTTAACTCATTTAGTAAACAAATTCTATTTATTTATAGCTGACGTAATCATCTATATAGAAAATCTGATACAATCCACAAAAAAACGCTACTAGAACTAAGAAGCAAGTTTAACAAAGTATGGAATACAAGATCAACATACACAAATCAATTGTATTCTATGTATAACAACAAACGTTTGGTAATTGAAATTTAAAAAGCAATACCATTCACAGTAGTATCAAAATATATAAAATACTTAGGAATAAAGCTGAAAAAACTATACACTGAAAACTATAAATATTACTGAGAGAAATGGAAGAAGTCTGTGAAAAATGGACACACAGTTTGCTAACAGGTCAGGAGACTCAATGTTGTTAAGGTGTCAATGTTAACCAAACTAATCTACAAATTTAATGCAATCTCAATCAAAATCTCAGTGGACTTTTTGGTAGAAATTGACAAGCAGATTCCAGATTTCATATGGAATGCAAAGAACTTAGCCAAACCAACCAAAAAAATAAAGACCAAATTTAGAAGACTAACATTACCTGGTTTCAAGACTTACTGTAAAGTTATAGTAATCAATAAAGTGTGTTTTGGTGTAAACACAGACACATAAGCCAATGGAATAGAATAGAGAATGCAGAAGTAAATAAATAAATAGTTTTTCTACAAAGATGCAGAGTCAATTCATTGAAGAATGGATTGTTTTTTGAACAAATGGTGATAGAACAATTTGATATTCATATGCAAAAGAAAAAAAAAGAACTTCAATCCATAACTTGCACCATAGGCAAAAATTAACTCAAAATACAAAACATGAAACTTTTAGGAGAAAGCCTCTGCTTACTTGGGTTAGACAAAAAGAGCACTTTATCAAAATTTAAAACTTCCGTCTATAAAAGACACTGTTAAGAGAATAAAACGTCAAGCCATAGACTTGAAGGAAATGTTTGCAAAGTGTATATCTGATAAAGGATGCATATCCAGGATACTCAAAGAACTCTCAAAACCCAGTAAGAAGACAAAAAACCCAATATAAAAACGGGCAGAACACTTGAACAGACACTTCACCAAAAAAGATATCAGGATGGCAACTAAGTGCATCATTAGTCGTTAGAGAAATGCAAATTAAAACCATTGTGAGCTACCCCTAAACATCTACTAGAATGGCAAAGATTAAAGAGACTGATCATATCAAGTGTTGTTGAGAATGTGGAGGAACTGGAACGCGTATACACTGCTGGTGGGAAGGGAAATTGTACAACCACTTTGGAAAACAATGTGATGGTTCCTTAAAAAGGTAAACATACAATAGAGCCATTTCACTCTTAGGTATTTACCCAAGAGAATTAACACATATTCCGTACAAAGACTTGAATATGAATGTCATTACAGCTTTATTTGTAATAGCCCAAAACAGGAAACAACCCAAAAGTCCATCCACAAGTATACAGATAAACAAACTGATATAAAATGAAATACTATTCAGCAATTTAAAAAATGAGCTATTAATAGTGTCTGGCCTTAAATTTAGGTCTTTCATCCATCTTGAGTTTATTTTTGTATACGGTGTTAGAGAATGTTCTAATTTCATTCTTTTACATGTAGTTGTCCAGCTTTCCCAGCACCACTTATTGAAGAGACTATCTTTTCTCCATTGTATATTTTTGCCTCCTTTGTCATAGATTCATTGATCATAGGTGCGTGGGTTTATTTCTGGGCTTTCTATCCTGTTCCATTGATCTATATTTCTGTTTTTGTGCCAGTACCATACTGTTTTGATTACTGTAGCTTACATTACATTACAAACTTTGTAGTTTTCTATGTATCAAATTATAATCCACTCTATTAGATAAATCATCACACTCACAAATCTCTTCAAGAAAACCATTTCTCTGTTTGGAGCTGCAAATCAGGAAGCTATGGGAAAACACCTTTAAGATTCTTAGACGTCTTCTTGTGTAGCTGAGAGGATGATTGAGATACTCCTTAAATCTTTCTGATGCCTTAACAGAGACGTTGACCCTGAGGTCATATTTTACTAACAGCACCCTGTATTTCATCTGCAAACCAAGGCCATTTCTTACGTTGAGAAATTTTTTCTTGGAGGGACTAGGGTTGAATGCAATTTTGTTATCAAGCCCACAAGTTCTAGTGAGCTTTTAGTTCTTCTAAATTCTGCTTGAAATCTAAATAGTCCCCTCTTTGCCTCAACAGGCTCCTCCTGGACTTTACCATAGGCATCTAAAAGAAGCCAGATGGCACCTTCAACATTCTGTCCAGAACTCTCCTTAGCCATATCCACAAGGTCATGAGGTACCCTTTCTATTTCCCATATGTCCACAGGCTAATGGTTTTGCTAGTTTTTCTGCAATACTGCTAATAGTTTTGCTAATTTTTCTGCCTATATCCTATTGGAAGCTGAAAGTTCTCTTTCCTTCAGCTTCCAATAAGATATTCCTCACTACCTTTCAGCCTTCACCAAACAGTCTCTTCATCATTCCTCCAAATTTCTCCATTCCTCTCCCAGACTCAAAATCAATGCCACATGTGATGGCAGGACCCCACTTGGAGGTAATAGTTTCTGCTTTAGTTAATCTAAAGTTGCCGCATAACACACCACCCCAAATTTAATGGCTTCTAACAATTTATTATTACCTCATACAACTCTGTGGGTTGACCAGGAGGTTACTGGGCTTCACATGTTGTTGGCTTGGAGACGGGATGTCTAGAAGATCTAAAATGGACTCATTTTAGAAATGGACTCATACAGGGATGGAAATTGGTACTGGCTACAGTCTGGGAGCCCAGTTTGACTTGGCTAGAGGTCTCAATTCTCCTCCAGGTGGGCTTCTCCATATGGTTGCTTATGCTTTCTCATAGCGTGGTGGATGGGTTCCAAGAAGAAGCATTCTAAGAAGACAAGGTCCAAGGATTTACCAGTCTTTCATTTCTTTCACTAATGTTCCATTGGTTAAAGCTAGTCATGTGGCCAAGACCAGAATCAATGTGTGAAGCGACTCACAGGGGTACAGATAAAAAGAAGCATGGTTCATTGAGGGCCACCAAAGTGACAGTCCATCACATCCTTCAAATCAACACTCCATTTATTTTTGGTTGAGCCGAATGATTTAGTGCACAATTGTCATTATAAGATCATTTTGTTAATTATAAAACAAAATAAACTCATTTTTATAAGTTTTCATTTTATTTGTCAAAAATCATACCTATCAAACCTGTTTTTTTATTACTTTTATTTAAAAAAATTTTATTTTATATTGGAGTATAGTTGGTTTACAATGTTGTGTTAGTTTCAGGTGTACAGCAAAGTGATTCAGTTTTACATATACTTATATCTATTCTTTTTCAGATTCTTTTCCCATTTAGGTTATTACAGAATATTGACTAGAGTTTCCTGTGCTATACAGTAGGTCCTTATTGATTATCTATTTTAAGTATAGTAGGGTGTGTATGTTAATCTGAAACTCCTAATTTACCTTTCACCCCTGCCCCGTTATTCCCTCTGGTAACCATAATTTTGTTTACTACGTCTGTGAATCTATTTCTGTCTTGTAAATAAGTTCATTTATATCATTTGTAAAGATTTCACATATAAGTGATATCACATATTTGTCTTTGTCTGACCTACTTCACTTAATATGATAATCTCTAGGCTTTATGTTGTCTACTATGATGTTTTTGGTCCTAACTTTAAGTGGGTTCCATTTGAGTGAGCTTTTTCTAATATTAGTTATCCTTAGATATAAAGAATCCTGTGTTTTGTTTCCTATTTAGTTTTTATTCTTTCGGTCTCACTCTCAGGTCAAGAATACTTTGCAGAGGAAGAGTTAGTCCCAAAACAGAATTTGGGTGATGCTGGTCCATAGAAATAACACCATCCTAATAGCACCAAAACATCACCCCTCATCCTGACATATCTCTTCTTACTTTACTCATAAAGAAGAATTAAATAGTCACTTTTCCACCAGGTTTCTAACTAGGCACTGATAACCAGGTGTGGCTTGAAATTATATACAGTAGTACTTTCCTTGTGAAGCCTTAATAACCTACCGCTCTTACAAACTGCTTTAGTATGAGAGTTCTACAAAAATTAGTTCTGAAAGGCCTATAGTCTTATAAAGAACATTTTGAACAAAGGTGTACTTTTTAAATAGAGGTTTAATTTCGTTCTCTGATACACGTTTAAGTTTTAAAGGAAGCTGTAAAGAATAAGAGTACTTTACGTTTTATAATGCTGTGCAGTCTACACTTAGCTTTTAATACCTGGGCTATGTCTTTTTTATAGATAGATGGAAAAAAACCCGAAGTGTTTGAATTCACTGAAACTTAGGAAACACTCTACCTTCTTATTTAATCCTTGAAGAAATGACAGGTAATTTTAAAAAGGGATTTAAAATCCAGCCAAGAAGCATGTATGCTGACCATTTTGTTTTCCTCCCCAGAGAGTCTCAGTTTAATCATATAGTAGTCAATGTAACTCAAGCTTTTCTTTTAGCCTCAGCATGAATCTGAGAGGCAATGTAACTGAAACTCTCTAATCAAATGCTTCCACAGTGCTGTCTGGGGCCTCCCCAAGGGTGTTGTTACCTATTCTTTCATTTCCTCCTCGGGAATAGATCCATCATTTTACCAGGCTTAAACTTTCTGTTCCCTTCTCATATTTTCATAAGCAATTAACAAAGGATAGCCCCCCTTGGAGTTTTGTCATTTTGCCTTCAGTTTCCACGGCAATCTTGTTTTGCTTTTTTTTTTTTTTTTTAAAAAAAGGACCTATAAATGCTGCTTCAGTATCAGCTCTGCTTCCCTCGAACTTGAAAACAAAACTGCGGAAGGCCAGTGAGTTGGTCTATCACCAAGCGGGAAGGGTTAGGGATGAGCTTATAACAAGGGTCAGGGTCTGGGTTCATGGGTAAATTTCAACAGCAATTCCTCTGTTAACAGACATTTCCCAGAACCCAAAGTATACCTCAGAGGGTTATCCACTCTGTAGTGAATTCTTTCAACAGATGGATATTGTTTTATTTTAAAGAATCTAATGAGAAAGAGATTCAATGGCTTCCTTCAGAAATGGTTCCCATTTGTCCTGCCTTATCAGGAATTCCTTCGCATTCTATAGTAATATGAAGTCTTCCCCTTGGTCCCCTTTCTCTCTGACTCCTCACTGCGCTAAAACACTAACCGTTAAGTCATTCACAGCTACCATCCGTGGAACAGCCATCAGCTGCCCACAGTACATGTCAACACTCTACTGGGGACTTTATCATTTAGCCACTACAGCACTACAAGGTAAATATTATGAGCCCCATTTTACTCATAATGAACTAAAGCAATAGTTCAGAGAGGTTATATTAACTTGCCCAAGTTCTCAGGGTCATACAGCTAGTAAATGCTGGAGGCAGCATTTTAACCTGGTATTCTTTCTTCTCAATTAGTAATGGAAACCAAAGTTAACATTCCTCTTAGGGAGATATCATGATTCTGCAGTGGAATGTTTACCACACGTTTGGCCAGGACCCCTTGGTTTAACAATGGCCAGGCTGATGTAAGACACAGTGGCTCAATGTCAATAAGTCAGTGGAATAGCTCAGAACAGGATTTGGAACACATGTGACCCACACCACCCAGACACTTGCACAACCTCATTGGGATTTCAAAGTCATTTTTTTCTAATGTGAGTACTCAATTCTCAGTTCACAGAGCACCCACAGATGACACAGTGGAATCAAAACTGTAGGGATTTAGTGGATTATACTATTTCACCCACAAAAATGGACATTGTAGTGAATTTGTAGACTACTGCTGGATTCTTGGCCCCGTGCACTAAATAACTGGTCTGAGTTGGAGTCCTAGCAGGACAAATTGATGCAAAAACACAGATATAGAAAACAGAGGGCAGAAAAATCCAGAGGGCACTGTCTCCCATTCTGATAGTCAAATCCACCAAAACCAAGCTTCTGCCCCTTTACAAAAAATGTATTACTCCAGACACTGCTGGGCCTTAAATGACACAAGGACAGGAAGCATGGGGTCTCAGTCCTTCCCACATCACTGCACCCTGCAAAGTGGTGGCCATATCGTCAGCTCTCTGCAGAGACTGATTGGATCACTGCATAATCTAATAGTGTGTGGAGTTTCCCGCTGACTTAGAGAAACCTGTTCAACAACTAAACAAGGTGTGCGGTGTGTCATCAAGGATGAAGGTGGTTGCTGATGGGATGCCAGCCTCTCCCCTGTGCTCCTGCAGCGGGCTCTGATACCACTGCCCCACCACAGGTTCTAAATCTCAAACTTCTGGAAATTTCTGTGACATGAGGAAAGCTGTTCTGATACAGCCTCAGGAAACAGTTTCAACCTGTCCATTTGGGTTAAAATTGGAGGGACTGAAGGAAATCACTACAAAACTCAGTTCTGGCATTATTTCAGGATTTCTCAAGAAGAGCGCACCACTGCTCTCTATAGTTCTGGGTGGCAATCTTACATATGGGGACTAGGTATAAGTGGCCTCTGCCTGGCTTCAGTGCTCTTTGCTCCTGTTTTGCTCCAGTATGTCCTACATTAGTTTTTTCTACTAACTTCCTAAAAGCCAGACCAAAGAAACCCTCACCTTTTGGCATGCCTGCTGTGATAGGTTTTGTAGCTCAGCAGCTAAACAATAGATATTAGCAACCAAAAAAAAAAAAAAAAAGTTAATGAACACTACCTGGTAAAGAAGACAAGAGCAAGGGAAGACAAGTCTCAACTTGGTTCTGGAATGAGTGGCAATACCCTTCAAAAACATTTTGCCAAGACAGATCTCCTATCCTATGTGACCCTTCAAAAAGTTTCAATTTTCCTGTAGTTCCACATTGTCTTTTTGGTTAGACCTGTGATATTGTTAAGGGTAGGAAACATATCATGTTTATACACATGCCAGTGAACCAAGTATATTCTGATTGTTTGACTCATGTTAAGGAATCCAAAGGCATTTTAAAAATAATGTTAAGAATATCAAGGAGTTCTTAAATATATAAAACAGATATTAACAGACATAAAGGGAGAAATAGGCAGCAATACAATAATGGTAGAGGACTTCAATACCCCACTTTCATCAATGGATAGACCACCCAGACAGAAAATCTATAAGGAAACATTGGACTTAAATGACACCTTAGACCAGATGGACTTAAGAGATATTTATAGAATATTCCATCAAACAGCAACAGAATATACATTCTTCTCAACCGTGCATGGAACATTCTCCAGGATAGATAACAGGTTGAGCCACAGAAAGTCTTAATAAAATTGAGCTTGAAATCATATCAAGCATCTTTTCTGACCACAGTGGTATGAAATTACAAATCAGTTATAAGAAGAAAACTGGGAAACTCACAAATATGTGAAGATTAAACAACATACGACTGAACAACCAATGGGTCAAATGAGAAGTCAAAAGAGAATTAAAAAAATACCTCAGGACAAATGAAAATGGAAACACAACATACGGAAACTTATGGAATGTAGCAAAGGCAGTCCTTAGAGGGAAGTTTATAGCAATAAATCTACATTAAGAAAAAAAAAGATCTCAAATAAACAACCTAATAAGGAACTAGAAAAATGAGAACAAACTAAGCCCAAAGTTAGTACAAGGAAGGCAATAAAGAGCAGACTAGAAATAAATGAAATAGAAACTAAAACACAATATAAAAGATCAATGAAACTAATAAGAGCTGTTTTTAAAAAATATAAACAAAATAGACAAATCTTTAGCTAGACTAATCAATAAAAAGAGAGGACTGAAATAAATAAAATTATAAATGAAGGACAAGTGATATCATGCAAAAAGCAAAGGATCATAGGAGACTGCTATGAATAATTATAAGCCAAAAAATCTGTAACCTAGCAAATATGGATAAATTCCTATGAACATACAACTTAAAAAGAAGGAATCATGAATAAATAGAATATCTGAACAGATCAATTCCTAGTAAAGAGATTGAATTAATAATGAAAACTCTCCAACAAAAAGTCCAGGACCACATGGCTTCATAAGTGAATTCTACCAAACGTTTAAAGAAGAATGAATATCAATCCTTCTCAAACTTTTCCAAAAATGTAAGATAAGTGGGTTCTTCCAAACTTATTTTATGAAGCCATCATTACCTTGATACCAAAACTAGACAACAGGGCTTCCCTGGTGGCGCAGTGGTTGAGAGTCCGCCTGCCGATGCAGGGGACACGGGTTCGTTCCCCGGTCTGGGAAGATCCCACATGCCGCAGAGCGGCTGGGCCTGTGAGCCATGGCCGCTGAGCCTGCGCGTCTGGAGCCTGTGCTCTGCAGCAGGAGAGGCCACAGCAGTGAGAGGCCCGCGTACCGCAAAAAAAAAAAAAAAAAAAAAAGACATACAAAATGGCTGAAAGGTACATGGAAAGGTGTTCAACATCACAAGTAATCAGGGAAATGCAAATCAAAAGCAGAATGAAATATCACCTCATACCTGTTAGAATGGCTATTATCAAAAAGACTAGAAACAACAAGTGTCTGGGAAAATGTAGAGAAAAGGGAACAGTTGTGCACTGTTGGTGGGAATATAAATTGGTGCAGCTGCCGTGAAAAGAGGTTCCTCAAAGAATTAAAAATAGAACTACCATATGATTCAGTAATCCCCTTCTGGGTATTTATCCAGAAGAAACAAAATCACTATCTGGAAAACACATCTGCACCCTCATGTTCACTGTAGCATTATTTACAATAGCAAAAATATGAAAACAACATAAGCGTCATTGATGGATGAATGGATAAAGAAAATGTGATAAATATATAATGGAATATTATATGGCCACGAAAAAGAAGGAAGTCCTGCCATCAGGACAACACAGATGGACCTTGAGGGAATTATGCTAAGTGAAATAAGTCTGTGAAAATTGATAAACAGAAACCTCATTTAAAATGGAGTTGGGGGTCAGAAGGGGGAGCTGTTACACTTAACCATTCAATGTCAGTTGCAGACCCAACAAGAAGAGAGGTACATTTTCATCTCCAACAGGAAGAAGGTTACTAATTTACTACACAGCAGAAGAAAGGAAGAATTTCTCCTTGCCTGGTACCACCCAGCCGATGATAAACTGTCACAAATCAGCCAATAAAAAGCCACTACACTTCACCAAACTCCCAGTTCCCTTCAATGGGCTCTTTGTTTATAACAGCCCCTTCTAACTCTCCATTTTCCTCTGTAAGAGAAGTTTCCTCTCCTTTGTTCTCCAGACTTGCCAGTGGTTCACCATAGATTGCAACTCCTGAATTGTGATTCTTTGCTGTTCCTGAATAAACCATTTTGTTAGTAAAATAACTGCCTGTTTTAGTCAACAAGTCAGAGAAAGACAAATACTATATGATGTCACTTATATCTGGAATCTAAAAAACAAAAACTGAACTCATAGATACAGAAAATAGTTTGGTGGTTGCCAATGGCAGTGGGTAGAAGAGTAGGTGAAATGGATGAAGATGGTCCAAAGGTACAAACTTCCAGTTTAATGGAAATAAGTCCTGGGGATGTAATGTACAGCATGGTGACTCTAGTTAACAATAGTGAATTGTGTATCTGACAGTTGCTGAGAGAGTAGATCTTAAAAGTTCTCATCCTCATAAAACATTTTTTGTAACTATGTGCGGTGATGTGTGTTAACCAAACTTATTGTGGTGCTCATCTTGCAATAAATACATATATCAAATCATTATGTTGTATACCTGAAACTAATACAATATGTTGACTATATCTCAGTAAAATATATATTATTTAAAAAGAAAAGAATATCAAAGTCTTATGGTAACCATGCATACATAATTCATGGTTGCTTGACTTAAGGTGCCCTGGAACTGGCTCCACTTGGGAAGACACTTCAGAAAATGAACTTGAATAGAAACACACCAACAAACAAAATTTTCCCCCAGGAAGGAAAGCAAAAGGGGCTAAAATATTTAATACCACTAGGAAGTAGCCATCCACCAGTATGTAGTAATAAGAAAAAGGACTACCATATAACCCAGCAATTCTACTCCTGGGTATATCTCCAAAAAACCCAAAGGCACTAATTTGAAAAGATACATGCACACAAATTTATAGCAGCATTATTTACAATTGGAAAGATATGGAAGCAAGTTAAGTGTCCATCAACAGATGAGTGGATAAACAAGAAGTTGTATGTATATATATATATACATATATATATATATATATACATACACATATCTTGTGGTATATATATATACACACACAGACACACACACACACCACACACACACATGCATACCAATGGAATACTACTCAGCTATAAAAATGAATAAAATTTTGCCATTTGCAACAACATGGATGGACTTGGAGGGTATTATGCTAAGTGAAATAACTCAGACAGAGAAAGACAAACACTGCATAATATCACTTATATGTGGAATCTAAAAAACAAAGCAAACTAGTAAATACAACAAAAAAGAAACAAGTTCACAGATATAGAGAACAAACTAGTGGTTACCAATGGGGAGAGGGAAGTAGGGAGGGGCAATATAGGGGTAAGGGATTAAGAGGTACAAACTACTATGTATAAAATAAATAAGCTGCAAGGCTATACTGTACAGCACAGGGAATATAGCCAATATTTAATAATAACTATAAATGGAGTATAAACTTTAAATAATGTGAATCATTATGTTGTAGACTTGAAAAAATTATATAATATTGTACATCAATTATATCAATTTAAAATTAATTAATTAAACAAAATACTATAATCATTATTTCAAAAACTGAAAAAAAAAAGGCAGAAGGTGGAAAACATTGAATCCTGCTTGATCTCTTTTAAACTGTTGATGTCACTGAATTTAGCAGTATTTCCAAAACATAAAACACAACACTCAGCCCTCTCCAGGCCTGTTTTGATGGAGCGATACACAGACCTCTCTCAGCCAACTCTAATTTCATTCATTTACTTGTAGCTGTCCAGTTTTTCCAGCACCACTTATTGAAGATACTCTCTTTTCTCCATTGTATATTCTTGCCTCCTTTGTCAAAGATTAATTTACCATAAGTGTGTGGGTTTATTTCTGGGCTTTCTATCCTTTCTATCCATTGAGCTAAATATCTGTTTTTATGTCAGTGCCATACTCTTTCGATGACTGTAGCTTTGTAGTATAATCTGAAGTCAGGGAATGTGATTCCTCCAGCTCCATTCTTCTTTCTCAAGAGTATTTTGGCTATTCAGGGTCTTTTGTGTTTTCACACAAATTTAAAAAAATTTTGTTCTAGTTCTGTGAAAAATGCCATTTGTAATTTGATAGGAATTGCTTTGAATCTGTAGTTTGCCTTGGGGAGTATGGTCATTTTAACAATATTGATTCTTCCAATCAAAGAACACAGTATATCTTTCCATCTGTTTGTGTCATCTTCAATTTTTTTCATTAGTGTCTTACAGTTTTCAGAGTACAGGTCTTTTGCCTCCTTAGGAAGGTTTATTCCTAGATATTTTATTCTTTTTTGATGTGATGGTAAATGGGATTGTTTCCTTAATTTCTCTTTCTGACATTTTGTTGTTAGTGTATAGAAATGCAACCGATTTCTGTATATCAATTTTGTATCCAGCAAATTTACCAAATTCATTAATGAGCTCTAGTAGTTTTCTGGTAGCATCTTTATGATTTTCCATGTATAGCATCATGTCATCTGCAAACAGTGACAGTTTTACTTCTTCTTTTCCAATTTGGATTCCTTTTATTTCTTTTTCTTCTCTGCTGTGGATAGGACTTCCAAAACTATGTTGAATAAAAGTGGTGAGAGTGGACATCCTTGTCTTGCTCCTGATCTTAGAGGAAATGATTTCAGCTTTTCACTGTTGAGTATGATGTTAGCTGGGCGTTTGCCATATATGACCTTTATTATGTTGAAGTATGTTCCCTCTATGCCCACTCTCTAGAGAGTTTTTATCATAAATGGATGTTGAATTTTATCAAAAGCTTTTTCTGCATCTATTGAGATGATCATATGATTTTTATTCTTCAATTTGTTAATGTGGTGTATCACACTGATTGATTTGTGGACATTGAAAAATCCTTGCATCCCTGGGACAAATGCCACTTGATATGGTATATGATCCTTTCAATGAATTGTTGCATTCGGTTTGCTAGTATTTTGTTGAAGATTTTTGCATCTATATTCATCAGTGATACTAGCCTGTAAATTTCTTTTTGCTGTGATATCTTTGTCTGGTTTTGGTATCATGGTGATAGTGGCCTTACAGAATGAGTTAAGAAGAATTCCTTCCTTTGCAAATTTTTGGAATAGCTTCAGAAGGACAGGTATTAACTCTTCTCTAAATGTTTGGTAGAATTCACCTGTGAAGCCATCTGGTGCTGGACTTCCGTGTGTTACTGATTCATTAGAGTACTGGTAAACGGTCTGTTCATATTTTCTATTTCTTCCTGGTTCAGTATTGGGAGATTGTACTTTTCTAAGAATTTGTCCACTTCTAGGTTGTCCATTTTATTGGTCTATAGTTGCTCGTAGTAGTCTCTTATGATCCTTCGTATTTCTGTAGCATCAGTTGTAGTGTTTTCATTTCTGATTTTATTGATTTGGGCCCTCTCCTCTTTTTTCTTGATGAGTCTGGCTAAAGGTTTCTCAATTTTATCTTTTCAAAGAACCAGATTTTAGTTTCATTGACCTTTTTTGAGTCTCTATTTAATTAATTTCTCCTCTGATCTCTTTTGGATGTATTGACATAGCCCCTGGCTGGCCAGCCGGAATAGGACGACGCTCAGCCCTCTTACAAGTGGATAGAATGGAGCAACACACCGCCCTCTCCTGGCCCATTTTGATGGAGCCATGAACAGACCTCTTAGGCTGGTTTTGATGGAGAGACACACAGCTGTATCCCAGCAGGGTATTGATGGATGGTACACAGCCCTCTCCTGGCCAGCTCTGACAGAGCAACACACAGCCCTCTCCTGGCCAAATGGGATGCAGGGACACGCCTGCTTCTTGTGTCTGGCCAAAATAGGGTGAAACATCACCCTCTCCCATCTGGATTTGATGGAGCTATACACAGCCCTCTCCCTACCTGCCACACTAGAGGGACACACCACCCTCTCCTGGCCTGTTTTGATAGAGGGATACCCACTCTTCTCCCTGCCAATTTGATGGAGAGATACACAGCCCTCTCAGGTCACGCTTTGATGGAGCAAAACACAACCTTGCCAGGTCTGTTTCAATGGAGTGACACACAGCCCTCACCTTGTCTGCCGTGATAGTGACACACAGCCCTCTCCCGGCGTGCTGGGATGGAGGGAACTCAGCCCTCTCCTGGCTGGCCTGGATGGAGGGACATACCTTCATCTACTGGCTGGTTTTGCTAGAGCAACACAGCAATACACTTCGCCTGGTGTTGATACAGCAAAACATAGCCCTGTCTCAGCCAGACAGGATGGAGCGCCATGTCTGCCATTCCCATCCGGCCAAAATAGAGTGACACACCATCCTTTCCCATCTGTATTTGATAGAATGACACACCGCCCTCTCCCGGCCTGTTTTGATAGAGCGATACACAGTCTTCTCCCAGCTGGTTTAATGGAGACATAGACAGCCCCCTCTCAAGGCATGTCTTTTGTTTTTTTTAATGGAATTTACTTATTTATTTATTATTTTTCGCTGCATTGGGTCTTCGTTGCTGCGCACAGGCTTTCTCTAGTTGTGGCGAGCGGGGGCCACTCTTCGTTGTGGTGTGCGGGCTTCTCATTGCAGTGTCTTCTCTTGTTGCAGAGCACGGGCTCTAGGCACGTGGGCTCAGTAGTTGTGGCTCACGGGCTCTAGAGCACAGGCTTAGTAGTTGTGGCACATGGGGTTAGTTGCTCCACAGCATGTGGGATCTTCCCAGGCCAGGGATTGAACCCGTGTCCCCTGCATTGGCAGGAGGATTCTTAACCACTGAGATGGTGGGATATACCACCATCTACCGTCCAATTTTTAAAGTGCAACACGCAGCCCTCTCCTGTCCAGCCTGGTTGGAGCAACAGAGTGCACTCCCCTGGTCCATTTTCATGGACCCATACACAGCCCTCTCCAGGCCAGTTTTTATAGAGTGATGCACAGCCCTTTCCCTGCCTGTTTTGATGGAGAGATATAGAGCTCTCTCCCAGCCTTTTTAAATGTAGGGAGACATGCTGCCATCTGCCTGCTGGCTGGGATGGAGCGACACACCATCTCTCCTGGCCAGCTTTGATAAAGAGGTACACAGCCTTCTCCCAGCTGATTTGATGGAGAGATACACAGCCTTCTCCTGGCCAGTTTTGAACAGAGACACACAGCTGTCTGGCTGGTTTTGCTAGAGCAACACACAGCCCTCTCCTGGCCAACCTGGGTGGAGCGACACATTGCCCCAGTTCCTCTTTAATATCACATCTGCGGCATATTTCACCCCTGAATTCCTCCTAAGAAAACCATTAGAGGATGTAAACAATATTATGTTTCAGAAAGACAAAAATGACAGCAATGTTGAGGAGACGGGGGAGGCACACATCAGAAAGACCAGAATGCTATTGGAATAGTCAAGACAACGGCCCAAACTGTGACACTTCCTGTGGACATGAAGAGAATTTGATAAATCGGAAGGATATCTGAGTGGAGAATTGATAGGACTGTGTGAGCAAATGAGTTCCGTGGTGCAGAAAAGAGTTAAAGAAAACTTGCATTTCAGATAGTTGGATGGATGGTGATGTGCATATCCGAGACTGGAACAGGGAAACGAGCAGAGGAAGAGCTATGAGCGCTAATATTGATACCTAGTGATTTGTGGTTTCTCACTCCCCACAGTGTTCTCTGTTTCCTCCTCTCCCTCCCTCTCTCTTTTATATCTCCCTTGCATGTTCATTAATTAAAACATCTTTCAAGATTCAGTTAGCTCACTTTCATTTTCCCTTCTAATTTCAACACTCAAGAATTTGAGGGCTTACATACGGTCTGCTCTTCCACACCTCTGTGCCTTTGCAGATGCCGTTCTTCCTACCTGAAGTGTCTCCGCCATGCCTTGCTTGCATAGTGAATACCTACAGACCCACCTTTCGAGGCCTCAAACACACAACACCTCCATGACTGCATCCCCAGGCAATGTTACCCCTCCCAACAGCCTTCAGTAGGAATCTGTCCATACCTCCGCCAGCACTTCTCGTATTTAAATTCAGTTGTTAGGTGACATGTTTGCCTCCTCAGCAAAGGCAAGGTCGAGGACTGATGTTTTGCATCTTCTTGTCCCTGGGCCTAGCAGAACCCCTGGCAAATAGCGCAAGCTCAAGAAATGTCCACTGAATAAGAATTTGATAAATCGATGAGTGGCATGAGGATTGACTAAGTTATAAGCGATGTGTAGAAAGGGGATTAGGGTGACAAAGACTGGAGCCCCTTCTCAGCATATGGGCACCATGGGAATGGGAGCCCTTCCTGCAGCCCCATGAATCCCTTCCATGGCTGGTCTGAAACTTTAGGTAGAATGAACCAAGAACAAGAGAGGGGCTAATGATTTTCTTAGGAGGAATTCAGGGGTGAAATATGCCCCAGATGTGATATTAAAGAGGAATTGGGGCTTTTCAGTAACTTCCACCTTCCATATATGATTTTAACTTCTCGCATGGTACCCTTTCATCATTTCTTGGATCTCCCTCAGTCCTGTCCTTTACTCTCTGATCTGAGGTTTAATGTAAGAAAACTCGGATGAGGGTCTCTCCAGGTAAGGTGGCCAGATTCAGCAAATAAAAGTACAGGATGCCATTTAAATTTAAATTTCAGTTAAACAACAAAATTTCTTTTCATAAAGTATGTCCTGTGAAATATTGGGGACATACTTAAGCTAAAAAAAATTACTCACTGTTTATCTGAAATTCAAATGTCATGAGGCATCCCATCCTGTGTTTAATTCTGCAGCCCTGTCTCTAGCTCACTTTCTGCCAAGGATTAAGAAGGCACTCTGTACCCTGCACCTTTGATATATCAAACTGAGCTCAAACAGAGGTGACTGATGTGGGTCAGTGGGTAAAGCAGAGCAGACACAGAGGAATCTGTGCAAAAACAGGCTGGTGACTACAGGGTCCTTGCTTGACCCAGACTTTTTACCAGTAGCAGCACTGAGCAAAATAATGTAATAGTTACGACCCCAAAGTTTGAAGTCACACGTCCTTGAGTTCAATTCCTTGCTCTGGCTCATTCACGACTTGTAATGCTAGGCAAATTACTTAACTTCTCCAAGCTTGAATGTCCTTATATAAAACAAGGATAGATGCAAAAATTCTCAACAAGATATTAGCAAACCAAATCCAAAACAGATAAAAATGATCATACACCACGATCAAGTTGCATTCATCCCAGGGTCACAAGGATGGTTCAACATATGTAAATCAATCAATGTGATACACTACACCAACAAAAGAAAAGACAAAAACCACATGATCATCTCAATAAATACAGAAAGAGCACTTGATAAAATCGAACATCCTTCCATGACAAAAACTCTTACCAAAGTGGGTGCAGAGAGAACATATCTCAACAAAATAAAAGCCATTAATGACAAACCCAGAGCCAACACAATACTCAATGGTGAAAAGCTGAAAGCCTTCCTGCTAAAATCTGGAACAAGACAAGGATGCCCACTCTCACCACTTCTATTCAACATAGTTTTGGAAGTACTAGCCACAGCAATCAAAGAAGAAAAAGAAATAAAAGGTATCCAGATTGGAAGGGAAGAGGTAAAATTGTCATTATATGCAGATGAAATAATACTATACATAGAAAACCCTAAAAGACTCAACACAAAAACTACTAGAACTGATAAATGAATTCAGCAGGATACAAGATTAACATATAGAAATCTGTTGCATTTCTTTACACTAACAATGAAATATCAGAAAAGGAAAGTAAAAAACAATCCCTTGTAATATTGCATTAAAAAAATACTTAGGAATAAACCTGTCCAAGGAGGTGAAAGACCTATATGCTAAGAACTATAAAACACTGATAAAGAAAACTGAAGATGATTTAAAGAAATGGAAAGATATCCCATGCTTCTGGGTTGGAAGAATTCATGCTGTTAAAATGGCCATACTTCCCAAAGCAGTCTGCAGATTTAATGCGATCCCCATCAAATTATCCATAACATTTTTCACAGAACTAGAGCAAATAATCTTAAAAGTTATATGGAACAACAAAAGACTCAGAATTGTCAAAGCAATCCTGAGGAAAAAGAACAAAGCAGGAGGCATAACCCTTCCAGACTTCAGACAATACTGCAAAGCTACAGTAATCAAAACAGCATGGCACTGGCACAAAAACAGACATATGGATCAGTGGAACAGAATAGAGACCCCAGAAATAAACCCACACACCTATGGTCAATTAATCTTCGACAAAGGAGGCAAAAATATGCAATGGAGAAAAGACAGTCTCTTCAGCAAGTGGTGTGGGGAAAGCTGGACAGCCACATGGAAATCAATGAAGTTAGAACACACCCTCACACCATACACAAAAATAAACTCAAAATGGCTTAAAGACTTAGACATAAGACATGGCCCCATAAAACTCCTGGAAGAAAACAGGCAAAACATTCTCTGACATAAATCATAGCCATGTTTTCTTAGGTCAGTCTCCCAAGGCAATAGAAATAAAAGCAAAAATAAACAAATGGGACTTAATCAAACTTATAAGCTTTTGCACAGAAAAGGAAACCATAAACAAAAAAAAAGGTAACCTACGGACTGTGAGAAAATATTTGTGAATGATGTAACTGACAAAGGCTTAATTTCCAAAATATACGAACAGTTTGTACAACTCAATAACAAAAAAACAAATAACCCAATCAAAAAATGAGCAGAAGATCTAAAAAGACATTTCTCCAAAGAAGACATAGAGATGGCCGATAAGCACATGCAAAGATGCTCAACTTCACTAATTATTAGAGAAATGAAATTCAAAACTACAATAAGGTATCACTTCACACTGGTCAGAATGGCCGCCTTTAAAAAGTCTACAAATAACAAATGCTGGAGAGGATGTGGAGAAAAGGGAACCCTCCTTCATTGCTGGTGGGAATGTAAATTGGTGCAGCCACTATGGAGAACAGTATGGAGTTTCCTTAAAAAACGAAAAAAGACATTGCCATATGATCCAGCAATCCCACTCCTGGGCATATATCCAGACAAAACTATAGTTCACAAAGATACGTGCACCCCTACGTTCATAGCAGCACTATTCACAATAGCCAAGACATGGAAACAACCTAAATGTTCATTGACAGACAAATGGATAAAGAAGATGTGGTACATATATACAGTGGAATACTACTAAGCCATAAAAAGAATGAAATAATGCCATTTGCAGCATCATGGATGGATCTAGAGATTAACATACTAAGTGAAGTAAGTCAGAAAGAAAAAGACAAATATATGATATCACTTAGATGTGGAATCTAAAATATGATACAAATTAACATTTTTACAAAACAGAAACAGACAGTCATCAAAAACAAACTTATAGTTACCAAAGGGGAAAGGCACAGGGGAGGATAAATTAGGAGTCTGGGATTAGCAGATACAAACTACTATATAAAAAATAAACAACTAGGTCCTACTGTATAGCACAGAGAACTATATCCTGTAATAAACCATCATGAAAAAGAATATATATGTGTATATATGTACACACATATATGTATATATATAATTGATTCATTTTGTTGTATACCAGAAACTAACAAGACATTGTAAATCAACTATACTTCAATTAAAAAAAAAAGAAATATAACTTCAGGCATGCTATTTAACGCCTATGGCCCTTACACTTAAAGGGAATATCAGTAGTTAACTTTCTCATTTAGTTATACACTATACACTAAGGATGAAAAATCTGAAAGTGAAATCAAGAAAACACTCCCATTTACCACTGCAACAAAAAGAATAAAATATCTAGGAATAAACCTACCTAAGAGACAAAAGACCTGTATGCAGAAAATTATAAGACACTGATGAAAGAAATTAAAGATGATACAAATAGATGGAGAGATATACCATGTTCTTGGACTGGAAGAATCAACATTGTGAAAATGACTCTACTACCCAAAGCAATCTACAGATTCAATGCAATCCCTATCAAACTACCACTGGCATTTTTCACAGAACTAGAACAAAAAATTTCACAATTTTTATGGAAACACCAAAGACCCCGAATAGCCAAAGCAATCTTGAGAACGAAAAACGGAGCTGGAGGAAGCAGGTTTCCTGACTTCAGATCATACTACAAAGCTACAGTAATCAAGACAGTATGGTACTGGCACAAAAACAGAAATATAGATCAATGGAACAGGATAGAAAGCCCAGAGATAAACCCAAGCACATATGGTCACCTTATCTTTGATAAAGGAGGCAGGAATGTACAGGAGAAAGGACAGCCTCTTCAATAAGTGGTGCTGGGAAAACTGGACAGCTACATGTAAAAGTGTGAGATTAGATCACTCCCTAACACCATACACAAAAATAAGCTCAAAATGGATTAAAGACCTAAATGTAAGGCCAGAAACTATCAAACTCTTAGAGGAAAACATAGGCAGGACACTCTATGACATAAATCACAGCAAGATCCTTTTTGACCCACCTCCTAGAGAAATGGAAATAAAAACAAAAATAAACAAATGGGACCTAATGAAACTTAAAAGCTTTTGCACAGCAAAGGAAACCATAAACAAGACGAAAAGACAACCCTCAGAATGGGAGAAAATATTTGCAAACGAAGCAATTGACAAAGGATTAATCTCCAAAATTTACAAGCAGCTCATGCAGCTTAATAATAAAAAAACAAACAACCCAATCCAAAAATGGGCAGAAGACCTAAATAGACATTTCTCCAAAGAAGATATACAGACTGCCAACAAACACATGAAAGAATGCTCAACATCACTAATCATTAGAGAAATGCAAATCAAAACTACAATGAGATATCATCTCACACCAGTCAGAATGGCCATCATCAAAAAATCTAGAAACAATAAATGCTGGAGAGGGTGTGGAGAAAAGGGGACCCTCTTACACTGTTGGTGGGAATGTAAATTGATACAGCCACTGTGGAGAACAGTATGGAGGTTCCTTAAAAAACTACAAATAGAACTACCATATGACCCAGCAATCCCACTACTGGGCATATACCCTGAGAAAACCATAATTCAAAAAGACTCATGTACCAAAATGTTCATTGCAGCTCTATTTACAATAGCCCAGAGATGGAAACAACCTAAGTGTCCATCATCGGATGAATGGATAAAGAAGATGTGGCACATATATACAATGGAATATTACTCAGCCATAAAAAGAAATGAAATTGAGCTATTTGTAGTGAGGTGGATAGACCTAGAGTCTGTCATACAGAGTGAAGTCAGTCAGAAAGAGAGAGACAAATACCGTATACTAACACACATATATGGAATTTAAGGGAAAAAAATGTCATGAAAAACCTAGGGGTGAAACAGGAATAAAGACACAGACTTACTAGAGAATGGACTTGAGGCTATGGGGAGGGGGAAGGGTAAACTGTGACAAAGCGAGAGAGAGGCATGGACATATATACACTACCAAACGTAAGGTAGATAGCTAGTGGGAAGCAGCCGCATAGCACAGAGAGATCAGCTCTGTGCTTTGTGACCGCGTGGAGGGGTGGGATAGGGAGGGTGGGAGGGAGGAAGATGCAAGCGGGAAGAGATATGGGAACATATGTATATATATAACTGATTCATTTTGTTTTGAAGCTGAAGCTAACATACCATTGTAAAGCAATTATACTCCAATAAAGATGTTAAAATGAAAAAAAAAGAAATATAAGTTCAGGCATGCTATTTAACGCCTATGGGCCTTACACTTAAAGGGAATATCAGTAGTTAACTTTCTCATTTAGTTGTCACGAAAATTAAATAAAAGAGACAAAACATTGGAAAAGTATCTGGTCCATAATAAGCACCCAGTAAATATTAACTGTTATTGTTATCATGTATTATTATCTCATCCAGTTCTCATAATCTTTTAAGTAAACAGGCAGATTATCATTTCCCTTTTGCAGTAAATAAATTGATCTTGCAGAGGGAAAGTTACTTGAGCATGGACACAGGTAGATGTGGCACACCTGGGCTGAAACCTAAGTCCTTCAGTTCCTTCTGTTATAAAGCATCTACTTCTTTCATGTCTGTTCTAAGCACACAGAGGACCACAAGGCAGCCTACAGAATTCCCATTAATTAAATTTTGCTCTGCAGAAGCAGTGAGCTCTTAACTCGTCTCCATTCAGAATGATAGGTCAGAAAACCAGACAGTGCAAATATTTAGTAACAGAGCCTTCTGAGTCGTTCTAAATGCAACTTGGCAGAACTCACACCCTCGGCCACCCGCTGTCTACCAGCACGACACACAGGCAGACACTCCCACAGAGTTACTGCAGGGATGGCTTCAGAGACTAATGTGTCCATCACTGTGGTAAAGTGAAAGGTGAGTGTTGTATCCTAGAGACCAGTCCCAGGTCGGTCTCTCATGAACTCTGAAAGTCGTTAAATCAGTTCACAGCCTGAACCTAGTTTCTTCATCTGTGAAATGGGATAACTATCAGCTTCACCAGGTCAAGCGAACATGCTTTTGTAATCACTTTGTAAACCATAAAAACTGTATAAATATCAGCATTACTGTATTTTTTCAGAACTTTGTGATTGACTAAGAAACTCAGTCAGGTAGTTAATGTAAATAAAGGCTACCCCATATTATATTTGAAAGGAGAAAACATTCAACTATTGATTTTGATGATTTGTTTTTGGTATGCCAAATTTCTTAATTTTTATTATTTTTTTCAACAGTTTCAAATTTATTAATATTTTAACAGCCTTTCAAAATTTTCATAATCTCTAAGCACTAGAGGAGAAAGCTACTATGAATCATTCTGTTGCTATTATTATTAATAATAGTAATAATACTACAGTGAGCATCTATTGTGGGCTTACCTTAGGCCTGGTAAGCCTAAGTGGTTTATATAATATAGATATATAGATATATGTATATGCATATATATACATACATATATGGTATATAATAGAGATATATAAAGTATCCTTTAATCTTGACAATAACACAATGAGGAAACAGAGTAGTTAAGTATTGTTTACAAGGTCACATGGTGAATTTTTTGTTGAAGACACGATTCAAACTCAGGTATGTAGGACTCCAAATCATGACCCACCACACTCTAATACCTCTCATTATATATGTGATCCAAGGGCTGTGGCCAAGGATTCAGCCTTCACACACACTCCAATCCACGGCTCCTTTCATATTGAAAAGTTAGCATTTAGTGTCATGATAAAATAAAAAGTTGATAAAATTAAATTGTTATGCAAGTAGGCACATAGAAACACAGGAAAAAGGAACTCACTTTTCATGCAAGGAATCCCTGGCTTGCACCTGGTGAATGTCTCCAGGGACAATTGCTTGAAGGCAGTATTATATCATATAAATAACATGCTCTGTGGAGTTTAAAGAAAAATGTAGATTCCAACCCTGACTCAGCCACTTTCTAGATCTGTGCTTTTAGGTGTGTCGTTTAATTCCTCCGAGCATCTGTTTTCCTTCCTGTAAAACTGTACTCCTGTCACTGAACTGAATAAGGATCAGGCCATGTGATGAACGCACATCCCAGTACCTGCACATCACAAATAGGCCTTTTCCTTCTTTCCCCTTCCTGTAACGAAAACAAAGCAATTCTGGTCACCGTGGTTGCTCTGAGTTTTATGTGCGCGTCATGTCCATATATGTGGGCACTTGGTTAAATGTCAAGAGTAAGAGACCTGCAGCTCCAGTTCCATCTTCTCTTGCTATTTGTGAGATCTTCTGCAAGTTGCTTAATCTTCTCAGTTTCTTTTTTTTTTTTTTTCTTTTTTTTTTTGCGGTACGCGGGCCTCTCACTGTTGCGGCCTCTCGCGTTGCGGAGCACAGGCTCCGGACGCGCAGGCTCAGCGGCCATGGCTCACGGGCCCAGCCCCTCCGCGGCATTTGGGATCTTCCCGGACCGGGGCACGAACCCGCGTCCCCTGCATCGGCAGGCGGACTCCCAACCGCTGCGCCACCAGGGAAGCCCTATCTTCTAAGTTTCTTAGTCCAGTGAGCTAAAATCTGCATAATCCACAAGATTGGTCAAGTGTGAAATTACACAGTAGATGTAAAATCATTATCTACAGAACTATCAGATGATATACAGGTGATAGAACTTCTCCTAATCATCATTATGCTACTTTCAATCTTATAACACACTTGTGGTTAGATCATAACTTTTCTGTCAAACACAATGTAGCTCATTACAGAGTGCTTAAAAATCCAGATTTTAATACCAGATGGACATGGGATTGAATTCTGTTTCTGTCACTTATCAACTCTGTGACTTTGACCAGCTCCTAAACCTCTCACAACTTCCGTTTCTTTACGTTTAACTTGGGATAATAATTTTGCCTCCCTCGTAGGGTTGCTGTGAGAATAAAATGAGATAATGCATGTAGATTGCCTGTCACAGGTGTGTGCTCAGTAAATGCTACCTATGATTATATCATCCTCATTATTATCATGACCACAGGCCCAGGGATTCCATGAGAAAAAATACATTAAAACCAGGCATTCTGAATTCCAGCCCCGGCACCGGCACTTACCAGCTGTTTAACTCTGAACAAGTGACTTAACCTCCGTGAGCTTCAGTTTTCTCATCTGGAAAGGGGACCAATGTCTACCTAAGTAGCAATATCTGTTGGTCTGTTCGGTTTTAGGAATAAATGACATAATGCATGTGAAGACGTTAACCAGGCAGGCAGTAAATGTACAATAAGGATAATTATCTGAGGCTATAGAATTAGGGAGAGGGGGTATAAAAGGCTCTGGGGCTCCCTGCAGTGAAAGAAATTTCCCTTTCCTCCAGCTGAGAATCATCCCTGAGATTCTGTCATGTTTTTCAGATGACAAGCCCGAGGGAAAGCCAGATGGTTCAGGCACAAAACCAGAGCCAGAGCTCCCCAAATTCCTAAACCTTGTGGGCAAGGAGGTCATTGAGAACGCAGTGGGGTTCATCCTCCGTTCCATGACCAGGAGCACCTAAAAACGGAGACAAACCTTGCTTCAGTCCACTTCATTGTTGGCAGTGACCACATTGAGTTAAAATGAGAGAGAAATGAAATTACATGCATGCCAATGTATTGTTTAATTGAAAAGGGTTGCCTACCTTAAGATACATTGTATTTGCATCTGAATGAGTTTCCCTGAACTCTTTTGGTCTTTTGGGGTTCCTTCCACATGGAATTTATGGAACAAGGGGTTCCATAAAATATTTTTTATTTCAGGACCAAGTAGGGAGGAAGAAGAGCATTGGACCACAAGACAGAAAGCTGGGTTCTGGTCCTGACACATGTGCTACTTACTGGGGGACCTGGGGTCAGGATCTCCCTCTCCCAGTGCCTCAGTCTGCTCATCTGTAAAGTTAAAGGAATAAAGGACCAACTCAGTGCAGATACTGTAATTCTTTGGTGAAGGGGGTGGGTAGTGATGTGTTCATTAATGAGAGGGGTGATGCGTCCTGCCTTTATGTTCTAGCTTGAGTAACTCAGGAGGCTTAGCAGGGACAGTAGCCAATCTCCCGCAGAGAGACAATCTTGAGAACTTCTCTTATTGGGGTTTGCTTTGATCACGAGGAATTGCCTTGATGCCAGACTGCACAGTCCAGAATCTTCCCATTGTTTTCAACCTGCTTCCAAGCTCCTGTGCCCAACTCCTAATGCATCTTACCCAAGAGTACACAGCTCTGATTTTTACTTCTGCTTTACCCACTTCTTCATTGTCTCCCAAATTTCAGTTCTTAAGAATCCAATTCATTCTTCTGAGTTACTAGGTGCTTTCGATCTCCACCTCTGCAACACACCGTCTTCTTTTTGATAGAGCAACACACAGCCTCTCCCAGCTGGCTGGGATGGAGCGACATACAACCCTCTCCAGGCCGGCCAAGTGAAAGAACTTTGATTTTAAAAAGAATGGGAAAGTACATAGTGGTAAAAAAAAAAAAAAAAAAAGTACTAATGTGTACTGTATCACTAATCTTCAGAATTTGAGAAGCCCAATTTTTAGATAATGAAAATCCTTTGTTTATATGTTTATTATTAAAAGATTTTTAGTAAATAAAGAATGAGAGGTAGCTGAGGAGTAAATGCCTGACAATGATAGAATGATATTACCTGGTCTCCAGACACATTGCCTATGTTTGCTGGATAGTTCCCTTTGGAGGTCCTGTAAGCAATTCATGTTTAATATGCTCCAGTAGCATTATTTTATTTTTTCTCCTATTTCCCAGTCCCTTGTGGTTCCTGTTCCATTTATGATACCATTGATTATGATATCAAGGAAATCAGGACCCATTTGCTAAACTTCTCTTTCCTTATCCTATTTTAATCGATTAGGGGAAATAATAAGCATTTTGCCTCCAAAATTATTTTTAGAATAATTCAAATCGTTTTAAGTAGTGTATGAAATACTTGCATTGCTGCAACATTAGTTTCTTCCTTTAGTCTTATTCTCACCTGAATCCATTCTCCCCACCATCATCGATCCAAAATAGAATATTGTTACTCAAACTTTATAGAAAAGCCCAGATCTTTGAGGCTGACATATATATTAGCACAGGATAAATATGATAAACAAGTGTTAAAATATGCTATATGATACGTCACAAGCTATACACTAATAACTTATTCTAATTAAATAATTTAAAATCTATTCTTAATTAACTATACAGATTCGAAACAGAAGAAGGAAAAGGAAGACGCAACGTCAGGAGTCAGACCGTTTCCAAGTCCTGGGTCTACCAGTTACTAAGTTAATTTGGTTACCCTCAGCATTGCTGTGTTTACCTGTGAAATTCAAATGGTAGAGTATGTAGTTCCTAACAGTAGGAAAGAGACTAATCTTAAAGTAATTAATTAATTAATTAGAAAAGCATACCTTACGAGATGTTTATAGGGCCTCAGATTATACTATAGTTGCAAACATTTTACAGGAAGTTACTATAGCTATGGATGATTTAATATCTAAGTCACATAGACAAGAGATGCCAAAATTCAACTTTATGTCTGTAATGTGAAGTAAGCCTATGTAATCGAGATATTGTGATTATGTAGTAAAATCAAAATGAGAAAATCGAGTCAGATGATTTCTCAGGCTCATCGAATATCTAAATTTGGAGCCTGATTCATATACCTGTGTTATATTAACAGTTTAAACTGTCATCTTAACACAACTTTGTCTGCATTTTGAGAAATGGCCACCAGAGGGCAGGAAGAACCAGCCTACAAGGTCCACAGGATTATATTAGAATAAATATTTTCAACTAATTATCATATACAGGCACACCTAGGAGATATTGTGGGTTTGGTTCCAGATCACCATAATAAAGAGAGTCACACAAATATTTTGGTTTCTTAGTGCATATAAAAGTTATGTTTAGGGACTTCCCTGGTGGCGCAGTGGTTGAGAATCCACCTGCCAATGCAGGGGACACGGGTTCGATCCCTGGGCCAGGAATATCCCACATGCCGCAGAGCAACTAAGCCCATGTGCCACAACTACTGAGCCTGTGCTCTAGAGCTCGTGAGCCACAACTACTGATCCCATGAACCACAACTACTGAGCCCACGCACCACAACTACTGAAGCCCACATGCTCTAGGGCCTGCGTGTTGCAACTACTGAGCCCGCGTGCTGCAACTACTGAGCCCGCGTGCTGCAACTACTGAAGCCCGTGCACCTAGAGTCTGTGCTCTGCAACAAGAGAAGCCACCGCAATAAGAAGGCTGCACACCACAAGGAAGAGTAGCCCCTCCTCACCACAACTAGAGAAAGCCCGCGAGCAGCAATGAAGACCCAAAGCAGTCAAAAATAATTTAGAAACTTAAAATAAATTAAGAATTAAAAAAATGATTTAAAAAGTTATGTTTACACTATACTGCAGTCTATTAAGTGTACAATAGCATTATGTCTAAAAAAACTAATATACATACCTTAATTAAAATGCTTCACTTCACTGTACGGTAGAAACTAACACAACATTGTAAAACAACTATACTCCAATTAAAAAAAAAATGCTATACTGATAAAAAATTCTAACCATCATATGACAATGCAGGTGTGCCACAAACCTTCAACTTGTAAAAAATGCAATATCTGCAAAGCACAATAAAGAGAAGTACAATAAAATGAAGTATGATGCCTGTAATTATTATACAATTATTTTCCTCAGTTGTGATTTCTAAATAAGTCATGTTATTCATCTATACAGGGTCACATAAGTATATAGTTACTTATGTAAATATTTCCAACGCTCAAGTAAGGCACATTCTAAATAATAATCTACTTGACTTACAATTTGTGAACTTTCTCTATATCTACTATAAATAAAATAATGATTTTAAAATGTATTTATAAAAAATACATGTTATTGCTAAAATTTTTGCCTACTCAAGGAAATATAAAAATGACTTTCTCATATTGCTTCTTATTATGAACTAGTTCAGAAAATTATAAAATAAAGACATGCACTGATTTATTATATAATATATAATATATATTATAATATAATCAATATATTATAAAAATAAACTCACAACATCCACATTTAAAAAAAAATTCGATCTCCTGAAACATTGCTCCATTCAACAAGTCATCACTGTTAAGTTTCCTATATAGTCCAAAAATATTCTATGCATATCAAACATATCAATGCATATATAGAAGTATATGTGTTATATTCATCAAATCTTAAACCTTGCTTTTTTCACTGAGCATGGGGCCCTGAACACTTTCCCTATGAGCAAGTGTAGATATACCACATGGATTTTACAAGTGGTAGAGTATTTCTTTCTAGGGATGTTTCAATAATTTCTTTAATTAAGTCTCTAGTCCTCCATTTTAAGGCATATAGACAACATGAGTTCTAGTATACAAACTAATGTGTGTACACTCCAGAATACAAAACTCAAGTGCATTTAAAAAATGAATTATTTCCTTTGAATCAACTTAATTCCAACCAGGCTGATGAAAAGCTAAATCTGATCACTAACTAAAGGTGAATTTTCTCTGTTCTTTTCCCACTTACGAATTTTCTGCTGTTTTTGTGCCAGACTTGGAACAGGACATCCTCCTGAAGACTGTGAATCCTCTCTGAGGGCTGGTCCTGCAAAACCAGGGGACAAAGCGGCCATCAGGCTTGGGGAAAAGCTCTCCCTCACACCCCTCACAGCGCTGCAGGTGCAGAGGGAGGGGACTCTGCCTTGATCCATTTCCAAAGCTCTCCCTTTGCCCTCTTGTGTCCAGGACAGTTAGTGTCCTTCACTGAATACATTCCAAGGACTTGAAAAGCCTCTGCCTTCTGGAGGCTCCTTTCACTTTTCTTCTCTACCCAGGTGTCTCAGACAACAAATTACAAAGCCTAACTCCAGCAGAAAATGAAGGAAGAGGGAAGAAGCAAAAGGAAAGAAGAGATGCATACATTCAGACATTTAGTTTATCTCTTTTTTTTTCTAGTTCACACAGTGCTGCAAGGAAGAACTGTTGAATCAAAGGTAACGTATTCACAGCTTTGAAATTGTCACAATACCATCCAAAGAGGATGCATCAAGGTAGGTTCCCATCAGTAATGCACAAGGGCCTTTCCCCACATTCCCATGTGTATGTGGTAAAGTTTTAAAATGTATTAATATGTAAGCTACTTTAATGTAGTCTAAGGTTGCAATTATTTCATTATACTTGATATCAGTACATTTTCATGTGTTTATATCTTTACCATTCATATTATTCTCCTTTTAAAACTTTCTGTAATTCTTCCTCAAGAAATTCGAAGGGGCCTATAAGAAGCCATAATAGGGTAGTTCAGATTAAGATTTTATAAAGGTATTCAAATAATTTAGAGAAAAGGACAAAGACATTCTAGACATCTGGAATTAAATTGAGTTGTAAATCTGGCTAGAAGACATAAGGGCTGATATATAATATCAATGATATTTGATACCTGATATCTAATAAATGAATCTTTTTGTATTATTGTGAAGAAAGAAAACTTTGCTTAGGACAGAAATTCACAAAAATTATCTTGTAGTCCTATAATGTAGGTTACCTTTCCTATTAACCAAACAAACGATGACAAAAACAAAATTGTAGTAAAGATAAAAAATGAGATGTGGTTTTCCATACCTGAAGAATACAGAATTCATAGAACTAAAATACTAGGTGTAATGGAGTAATGTTAGCATCTAATGGCATAACAGCCCTCCTTTTTGCCCCTCCCTCCAAATTTGAGACCTAAAATTCAGAATCTATCCATGAACAAAAGTGCCTCTGTGGGAGTTGTGGCATCTGGCATCATATGCCAAGGGACCCAGGAAGAGTCTTGCCTACCTGTGCATACGGAACTTGGTACAGGCTGTGGAACCAGCAGGAACCAGTGAAGTAGCCCCAGCCCCATCCACTCTCGGCCATAGTTGGGGAAAACCTGGAGAGTGCTGATTTGGGCAGACAGCCACAGATGAGAGAGGCTTTTTTGAAATCCAGGCTTCCTGGGCAAAGATTCAGCCTGCTATCAGAGCAAAACCAAAACAAAACAAAGCAAAACGAGTTTGGATGCACTGGAGAGGGTAAGAGGAACTTTGCAAGGTCTGCCCCTCCACAAGACAGAACAGCAGAGGGCCAAACAAGCTGGCAGTGAACTCTCCTGTGAGGAAAGAGAGATAGGTGAGAGAATGCCCAGCTTCCCAGCTGTGCAGGACAATGCTGGAGAAACCCATTTCTCTCCTGCTGTGCCCAGAATATTGAGGCAGATCTCCACAACTCTGGAGCAGAAGGAAATCAAGAAAAGGGTAGATAAGAAATATTGCAGAGCAGTAAAAGGACACTGTTACTACTGAATGCTTTCTGAACTCCAGCAGTAAGCCTTCCCACAAGCTTCTGGGCAAACCTTACCTGAGGATTTGCCCCACCTGGCCTGCAGACACCCCCAGTGCACCACATGTTAAACCCACCATGCAGCCAGCTCCTTTAGGTACTCCTGAGTGTGACAGTGAGAGCCAGCACAAACAAACAGGAAGTTCATGCATAAAACAGGCCAGGGTCTGTGGGCAGGGAGAAACTGCAAATTTGAGCTGTAGTGACGCCTTCTGGAAAACCAGCAGCCAGCCTGATGAGTAGTAAGATCTAAAGAAAAGATACAAGCTTGAGAATCATGCTACCAGAGGGAGCAAGAAGCATGGGTCAGGTGTATTCATTCAAGGTCAGAGAAAGTCCCAGATATAAGCAGGACCAACAAAAAGCACATTCCACCTGAAGGCAACTAGTAAAGATTTGAGAGGTAACTTCTACTTTAAATGCAAAAACAGCAACACAAACTTCAAGGAATATGAAAAATCAAGGAAACATAAAATCACCAAAAACCCTCCCCCCCAAAATCCTCAGTATGCCACCAGTTAGTTAAACAAAGACACAGAATCCTGTGATTTACCTTATGAAGAATTCAAAATAGTTGTTTTGAGGAAACTAAATGAGCTGCAAGAAAACAGAAAGACAACTTAATGAAATCAGAAAAACAATACATTAACAAAAAGAGAAATTTAAAAGAGAGATACAAAAAAGAAACAACAGAAGTTCTGAAGGTGAAGAACTCAGTGAATGAAGTGAAGAATGTAAGGGAGAGCATCAGTAGCAGAATAGACAAAACAGAAGATAGAATCAGTGAGCTAGAGGATAGGAACTTTGACATAACTGAGTCAGAGGAGAAAAAAAAATAATGGAAAAAGCCTATGTGATCAATGGGATCAAACAATCCAGTATCAGAAACATGGGAGATTCAGAAGAAGAGAGGGGCAGAGAGATTTTTAAAAGAAACAATAGCTGTAAACCTGGGAAAACTTGGACATCCAAGTTCATGAAGCTAATAGAGCACCCCATTATCTCAATTCAAAACAACCTTCTCCAAGAGACATTATAATTAAACTGTCAAAAATCAAAGACAAAGAAAGAATTCTAAATGCATTAAGAGGAAAAAGATTGTAACTTACAAAGGAACTCCCATGAGGCTATCAGTGGATTTCTCAGAGGAAACCCTACAGGCCAGGAGAGAGGGGAAGGATATATTCAAAGTGTTGGAAGAAAAAAAATTGCCACCCAAGAATACTCTCTCCAGCAAAATCATCCTTCAGAAATGAAAGAGAAATAAGACTTTCCCCAGAAAAACAATATTTATATCATAAATATAATATTAAAAAGAGGTGAATTATGACATTAAAAAAGTAAGGGGGAGGGAGTAAAGGGTAGAGTTTTTGTATGTAATGAAAGTTCATTTGATAACACTTTAAATGGACTGTTTGATCTATAAGATGTTCTATGTAAGCTTAATGGTAGCCACAAAGCAAAAACCTAGGGATTCATATAACCGTCATAAATATATACACACTCAACATCAGAGCACCTAAATATATGAAGCAAATACTAACAGATCTGAAGAGAGAAATAGACCATAATACAATAACACTAGGGGACTTCATTACCCCATCTTCAACAATGTGTAGGTCATCCAGACAGAAAACCAACAAACTTTGAATTTGCACTATACATCAGAACAAGTGGTCCTAACAGACATATACAGAACATTCCACCATATAGCAGCATAATACACATTCTTCTCAAGCACACACAGAACACTCTCCAGAACAGATCATTTGATAGGCCATAAAACAAGTCTTAGAAAATGTAAGATTGAAATCATACCAAGTATCTTTTTGACCACATGGTATGAAACTAGAAGTCGAAAAAGGAAAGATGGAAATTTTACAAACATGTGGAAACTAAACAACATACTACTGAAAAACCAATAGGCCAAAGAATTTTTTGGATCCGTCTCCTAGAGTAATGGAAATAAAAACAAAAATAAACAAATGGGACTTAATTAAACTTAAAAGATTTTGCACAGCAAAGGAAACCATAAACAAAACGAAAAGACATCCTACAGACTGGGAGAAAATGTTTGCAAATGATGCTACTGACAGGGATTAATTTCCAAAATATACAAACAGCCCATACAGGTAATATCAAAAAACAAACAAACGAACAAAAAACCCAATCAAAAAATGGGTAGAAGACCTAAATAGACATTTCTCCAAAGAAGACATACAGATGGCCAACAAGCACATGGAAAGATGCTCAGTATTGCTAATTATTAGAGAAATGCCGATAAAAACTACAATAAGGTATCACCTCACATCAGTCAGAATGGCTATCATTAAAATGTCTACATAAATGCTCGAGCGAGAGAGTCTGGGGGAGAATGGATACACGTATACGTATGGCTGAGTTGCTTTGCTGTGCACCTGAAACTATCACAACATTGTTAATCGGCTATACTCCAATATAAAATAAAAAGTTACAAAAAATGTTTGAGTGGGTGTGGAGAAAAAGGAACCTCCGACTCTGCTGGTGGGAATGTAAATGGTGCAGCCACTATGGAGAACAGTATGGCGTTTCCTTAAAAAAAATAAAACAAGAGTTACCATATGAGCCTGCAATCCCACTACTGGGCATATATCTGGACAAAATTATAATTAAAAAAATACAAGTACCCCAATGTTCACTGCAGCACTATTTACAACAGCCAAGACATGGAAGCAACCTAAATGTCCATCGACAGATGAATGGATAAAGATCTGGTACATATATACAATGGAATATTGATCAGCCATTAAAAAAAAGGATGAAATAATGCCATTTGCAGCTACATGGATGGACCTAGAGATTATCACACTAAATGAAGTAAGTCAGACAGAGAAAGACAAATATCGTATGATATCACTTATATGTGGAATCTAAAAAAAAATCATACAAATGAACTTATTTACAAAACAGAAATAGACTCACATACATAGAAAACAAACTTATGGCTACCGAAAGGGAGAGAGATAAATCAGAGTTTGGGATTAACATATACACACTACTATATATAAAATAGGTAAACAACAAGGACCTACTGTATAGCACAGAGAACTCTATTCAATATTCTGTACTAACCTATAATGGAAAAGATTGAAAAAGTAAAAAAATATATATATATATAAAACTGAATCACTCTGGTGTGCACCTGAAACTAAGACAATTTTGTAAATTAACTATACTTCAATTAAAAATATTAAAAAATACACAGGGAACCAAAAAGCACACTTTCCATACTTAACAAATAAAAATATATACATACATTAAAAAAAAGAAAATGATCTCTAAATGAGTCTGCATCCCTGAAAGAAAACATGAACATGCCTGCCTACCCACATCTTCACTAATATTTGTTATGCTGCAACTTTCTAAAATTTATTAATGTGTCTGTAAAGTGTTATTTTGTGTTGCTTACCTGATTATATATTTTTTAATCCATTAGTGTTGTCCCTACCTTGAAATACCTATTCATACTCCTTGTTCTCTATTCTGTTGGATTTCCCAAATTTTTTCTCATTAGTATTAAAAGAATTCCTTAAACAGGAATCATTTCTGTTATAGAAAGGGATAATGTGTGTCAAAGATTTCTAATTTATTTTCAAAACTTTCTCTCCCCTTTTTCTCATAGAAACTGGAACAATATTTTTAGCTGACAGCATTATTATTCAGGTAAAGACTATATTCCTCAGCCTCCCTTGCAGCTCAGTGTGGCCATGGAACTTAAATTAGAGAAGGTAAGATACGGGCAGAATTGCTGTGTGTCTGTGATTTCCCAGAGTTGGTAGTTGTGTTTCCTCAAAGGCACATTTGGCCATAAGTAAATGAGCCATATTCTAGCTGGAGCTGGAGAAGTATGGTTCCTATTAACTCCTGAAGTGGAGTTGCCACACCAAACCTGGATGGTCAACTTAACGTCTAATTCTATATGAGCAAGAAATACACTTGCTGAATTCACTTGCTGAATTCACTGAATAACACTTATCTTGAGTGTTATCTGTCACTTGTAAATGAACACGATTCTAAGTAACTGAGGTGATTACATACATGTAGTCTATAAATAGAGATTGTAGAGGAATATCATAAATCATATGTGTATTGTCACCTTGCCAGTCATGAATCAATTAAGGTGTTTTTAACTTTCACGTTTAAGTACTTTGACTATGGTGTTTGACACGTGTTTCTATTTTTATCCTTATCAAATGTGAGACCAGTAAGTGGGTGGCTGAGCTAAACAAGGGGAGCTCTTTCCCGGAGCGTGCAGTGTGTCTGGATTCACGTCACCGTGCAGCATCAGTGCCGTTGGCGACACAGTCAGAGAACGCAAGAGAAAAGGGAAATAAAGACACAGCTCTCAATGCTAACATGAGTATTTCCTTAAATTTAAGTGAACAGGAAAATATAGGTATAAATTAGAAACAGGGAGTCCAAAAACAGTCTTTTAAATGAGGTCACATAAACTATGTGGAAAAATTCATTTAAAATATTGAACTCTGTCCACAGTTGTGTGCGCCTCTGCACAGCAGGTCTCCTTTCTTGAAAGGCAATGCATTTCCTATGAGTTTTTTCTTTCTCCTTTCTCAGAAGCTTCATGTGAAAGCAGAAAACTCACAGGAAGTCATCTGGAGACTGACCCGGTGCTTTTCTCCACCGCCATGTCACCAAGGCACTGCACCAGCGGACCCTGTGCCAGTGTAGACGGCTGGGTTCCCATCTTCAGTTGAGGGAGGACAGGGGGAAGGCAGGCATGATGAAAATCTTCTTCAAATCACTTGCTTAAGGAATACATTTAACATTCAAACAAAAAGAAGTTGGAGATCTTACAGAAACATGTTGGATCACATATCAAGCTTATATCAGTTTTAAATATTTGAAGATGTGTACAGATCTATGAATCTACTTTCAACAAAAGTATTGCTTTTGGGCTTCCCTGGTGGCGCAGTGGTTGGGAGTCCGCCTGCTGATGCAGGGGACGCGGGTTTGTGCCCCGGTCCGGGAAGATCCCATATGCCGCGGAGCGGCTGGGCCCGTGAGCCATGGCCGCTGGGCCTGCGCGTCCGGGGCCTGTGCTCCGCAACGGCAGAGGCTGCAGCAGTGAGAGGCCCGCGTGCCGCAGGAAAAAAAAAAGTATTGCTTTGGTTGTAGTGGTCAGCAGTATTCTTTTATGAGGCGGCATTATTCTTAAGCAACTATCCTCTTAGATTCTTAGCCTTCTTCACTTTTAACAGCTTAACACATCTTCCAAGTAGTCCTTGAAATAGTTTTTCTGGTTTGGCTATTAATTTAGATGACGTCTATGGCCCCCTTCAACTCTGAAACTCTCTGATCTGGATCCATTGGGCTGAATCATGTCTAAGGAAGCCAAGGTCATCCAATGACTTCACCCAGGTCCTTTACCCTGGTCTCTGGTACTAAAGTTGGCTGGTCGTTTTGAAAATGCTTGTAGACAAATGCCTCAGGATTCCTGCCCTGCTAATGCAGAGTCAATCATTACTAATAATAGAAATGACATCGTTTTGTTTTATTCAATGGTGTTAACTTAGCAAACATTTATTGAGCACTTCTTCTGGGCAAGACATTAAGGAATATACAAAATTATAATAAATGAGCTTGACCTTAAGAAGCTTAAGGAAAATATGACATATTCACAAATCACCACAAATTAAGGCATTAATATAATAATACAATAAGAGAAGAGAGGAAACTACTTTTGTAAACATGTTCTACGGGATGGAACATTTGGACCTTCAAAGGTGGCTCAAATTTCAAAAAGGAGGGTATCTCTCTGACTGAAAGTCTTTAGTTGACATATTAAAGTCTTTTAGTCAGAGGTACCAGCAGAAAAAGTAGTTTTGAGGTAAGGATAAGAATTTTCAAAACGTGTTTTCCTTCAGATTTTATAAAAGTACATTTATCCATTAAAAGTGAAGTGCTTATCTAAGCGAACATTTTGTGAAAGAATTAATCAGGCTCGGAAAACTCATTCTTCCATCTTACCACAGAAATGAATCATTGTAATTTAATTATTTAAGTAACTACTGTTATTAATTATTGCCTTTTTTGGGTGAAGGACAGCACTTTATAGAATACCTAGTTTACTTATTACCTTAAGGATCATCCAATAAGCATTTATGAAGTTTTATCTTTTTTTGTCTTCAGTGGTGCTTCTCAAACTACCCATTGTGAAGGCCTATTACATTTTGTAAAATGTAATAAAAACACTGTGGCAATGTCATACTGCTACAAAATTTTCCAAATTCATACTCTCAGTTACTGCACAAATTCGTTGCAGATTAGTACATGCTGTCTTAGTACTATTTAAATGACTACATTAAGTAATGAGTTGATGCAAAAAAAATAACAAGATTTTGTCACCATCACAGACGTGACCAAGTGGAAAATACAGCATAAGGCACAAGTGCTAAAGGGAGATGAGAACGGGAAGAAATAAAGACAGCTAACATTTTAAAACTAGGCCTTGTGGGATGGGTAGAATCTGAAAAGAAACAACATTCTAAATGAAGGAAATGAAGCAATGCTTTGTGTTGGAGGGGAGCATGGGGTTTGGACTACAATAAGGGGTCATTTTCCACCAGATGCTTTAGAAATGAAGGACCCCCAAGTGCTGTCATGACACAAAAAACTGTTCAGGGCCCCAGTTTCTGAACTTTGGCTCAAATACTGCTTAGTTCATGGACCTCACAGCCTCGCCCTGCCCATCCCCAATGTGCAGCTCCACTAGCGGAAAGACGTCTGCATGCAGAGGAGGCTGAGTTTATTTCATGCTTAGCTCTCTCCAATACAATTTCACATTCAGAATATAAAGAAAGACAGACAAAAGCTAGCCCAAACTTTTAAATTATGGTCCATTTCATACTAAAAGTTATACAATGCTTATAACAAACTTTGTTTTAAAAAGTATATTCAACACACCTTGCGTGTAAAACAATGAAAGCCCTTTGCCTACAAAATATAAAAGGATTTACGATGAAGTACTCTTACCAGTAAACCTGGAACATATTCCTGTAGTTCACTGGCTTGACTTGAACAATAGTGTGTCTAAGACTCATGGCTTCTTCTTACCACCAAGTGGCAGCAAAACCCAGGTGATGACACAGGTGTACTAAGGGGAGCTTTTCACACTCTACTTTTAAAAGGAACTGATGTGAGATTGGATTTTAAACTTCCACATTAAGAACAGATGATGGAAAGGAAGGGGGAGAGACAGAATGAAACAGAGAGATCTGAATAAAATATTTGCTTTACCACTCATCTTTAAAAATGACATGGAATGCCAATTTCAAGATCACTTAATCTTTAAAACCACTGCATCTGAACACTGTCATTACAAACATGCTGACTGTCAGTTCCCTGTGGTAGGTCTCCCCTCTTGCCTATATTTTTCACCCCATTACACTTGACCCTTGCAGGGTGTTACCTTCTGGTGTCCTCACTAACTAGGACCTATTCCCTCCTTTAGTGTCTGAGCTTCAGGTCACCACTCCCCTTACCACCCTTTCGATCACTTCTGGAGGCTCTGGCCGAAGTGTTCATGGGCAGGTCAGCTGGCTGACCTCTTTCTAAACGCACACCCATCACTCAGGTCCCTTTTAATTTCCTCAGTGGGATCATCATAATTTTCATGCCTCATGTCAACAGAGTGAATGTTTTCTTGATTCTTGTTTTTTTTTTAACAAAAATTTCATGCTCTTTAAAATTTAATTGCACTTCTTGGACTAAAATTTTCCTTTTAGAAAATCTACTCAATATTCTGTAATAACCTATATGGGAAAAGAATCTGAAAAAGAATGGGTATATGTATATGTATAACTAGATCACTTTCCTGTACACCTGAAACTAACACAATATTGTAAATCAACACAATATTATAAATCAATTACACTCCAACATAAAATAAGAATTAAAAAATTTAAGGGAATTCCCTGGCGGTCCAGTGGTTAGGACTCCGCACTCTCATTGCTGAGGGCCCAGGTTCAATCCCTGGTTGGGGAACTAAGATCCCACAAGCTGCATGGCGTGGCCAAAAAAATAAATAAAAATAAATAAATAATGTGCATAACAAAAATTTTAAATGTGTTTATGAAAAAATTTTCCTTTTTATTTTTTAACTAAAAGTATGGTTTTCTTCTGAACTATTCTTTTCCATTTATGCTCTATGATGTTTTTAAATCCCAAAAGTTGTTTTTTTATTTTGTTGTTTGATTGCTTTAATTATTTTTTTGTCTGTTGTTTCTCTTTGAAATGAATTAGGCCTGGTGATTGCCAATAAACTGCATGGGTACATTCTCCTTGGCTGGGCTCCAATTACTATCTACCTGATTGCTATTTTAATCCTCATTTCAGACCTGAAACTAAAGGGTTGAATGATTATCACAGCTCCTAGCCAAATTCTTAGTGTTTGTCATTGATTTTATGCAGTTCTGAAGGATAGATGAAAATACATATGTTCCTGCTTAGTTATGTGAATGTATGTGGGAGAATTTAGTTATAAATGATTTGAAGCACACTGTAACTTGTACATTCTTAAAAAGCAGAGCAAGAAAAAAGTACAGCCCATAAAAATAGAGCTACCATATGATCCAGGGATCCTACCCCTGGACACATATCTGGAGAAAATTATAATTTTGAAAAGATACATACATCCCAAAGTTCATAGCAGCACTATTTACAATAGCCAAGACATGGAAGCAACCTAAATGTCCATCGAAAGATGAATGGATAAAGAAGATGTGGTGTATACATATATATACACACACACAATGGAATATTACTGAGGCATAAAAATGAATGAAATAATGCCATTTGCAGCAACATGGATGGACCTAGAGATTATCATACTAAGTGAAGGAAGTCAAAGACAAATATCATATGATATTGCTTATATGTGGAATCTAAAAAAAATGATATAAATGAACTTATATACAAAACAGAAATAGACCCACAGACATAGAAAACAAACTTATGGTTACCAAAGGGGAAAGGGGGGAGGGATAAATTAGGAGTTTGGGAATAACATATACACACTACTATGTATAATACAGATAACCAACAAGGTCCTACTGTATAGCACATGGAACTATACTTAATATTTTGTAATAACCTATAAGGGAAAAGAATCTGAAAAAGAATATATATACACATACATATACATATATATAAAACTGAATCACTTTGCTGTACACCTGAAACTAACACAACATTGTAAATCAACTATACTTCAATAAAAAAATGTTTTTCAAAAAAGAAAAAGTACAGCCCATGCCCAAACAGCACAGGTACCTCCTGTTATTTACCTTTTCCTTACAATCCTAGTGTTCAAATGCAGGACTACTTCTATCCCTGATGGCTTTGCATCGGTGGGATGTGGTTTTAACATAAATGGAGAAAATCGTATACTAATGGACTATTAAGAAATGTGGGGCAGGAAATAAATAGCCTTGGGTGGGTAGAGACATAGGAAGCACTTTCTATACATGGTTAGTGAAGGCCCACATCCCTGAGGAGATGTGTAGCCTGTCAGGGTGTACAAGACCCCTTCGCCCTTCTCTAACCAGCCCCAGTATTTTGTCATTGGCTCTATCTCCACCTTGCAATGAGAAATCCTCATAGTTTCTGACAGAACAATGACCCAGTGCCCTAGTTTATATACGGTTGTAATCTGCCTTTCTTTACATATTGTCATGAGTATTTTCATTGGAAACTTTGGGAAGTGGTAGTCAGGGGCCACTAACAGCTCATCATCTTAATTAATAAATTAGCTTCTTTGTAAGTAGTCTTTAAGAAAAACCCCTTGTATTATTGAACAAAATTTATTTAACAAAAGGACAGGTGTGCATGATATGATGATTTGAAAGCAATCACATTGTTAAAACAGTTGTAGTTTTGTAATTAAAATCTAGAACTCACACTCTAAATGGTTCAAAACCAAGATATATTCAGGAACCTTTTGTGCCGGGGAGGACTGTCACCACCACCACTATCAACATCATCACGGACTTTCTCATTGATGCACATTTTATCACAACAGTTGTAAACATGTTATATTTACATGCTATTTAATTATCTCAAAATGATATCAGGTGGGTGCTATTATTATCCCTTCTTGACAGATGCAGCAAATGAGTTAAAGAGTAACAAAGTAAATTGATAAGCGTCATACAAGTGGATAGATCCAGCAGGTGACCTGTGCTCTAAGCTAGCATGACCGAGCAGGGACTTAGAAATGGTTATTAAGGGATGAATATTACTAAGTAAGACATTCTCAAACCAGGGAGGGCAGGTTGAAACGCTTATTCGGGGAGTTTTCTAAAAAACGTTTGTGCTGGGCTACCAAGCCTGCTCTACTATGAGAATATTGCAGAGTCTGGTCATAGGGTAGGTGTGGGGATTTTTTTTTTAATGCTCCCAGGTGATTCTTCTTAACCCTTATTCTTTCCTAGTTAAAGCCATAGTCCTTTAAGAAAAGGACTTAACTGACCACTGGAGCAGTGCTTCTCATATTTAAACGAGCATCAACTCAGTGAATCAACTGAAAATTTTGATACAATGCAAAATCTAATTCATAAATTTGGGATGGGGCCAGAGACTCTGCATTCCTAAAAATTTCTAAGCAATATCGCTGCTGCCCGTCCAACGACCACTCTGAGTAGCAAGGATCTAGATTGCTTGAAACTTGGCTGCTAATCTGGACCAATTACTATTGTATCATCAATGTAATGGACCAGAATAACATTATGTGAGATATTAAGGTGATCATGTTCAACACTATACTCAGTTGCGTTATCTAGTTATTCTTATTCTTATCTAGTTGTTATCTTATTCTTATCTAGTTGTTCTTATATTATTTTAATAGGTACACTTTTTATCTGAACCTTTAAAAGAATCTTGTTACATTCCTTTTTCTCACTTAAAATTTTAACTGAACTTTGTTTTGCATGATGATTTGATTTGAGTTCTATTTTTTTGTGTATCTTAGTAGAGAGTGGTCTCAAAGGGTTGAATCTAAATGATGACTGGTATTGCATTCACTTATATGATGGAATTATTTCTTTAATTTGGGGACTAAAATTTTATTTATGTGAAATATAGATAATTTGGAAATGGCATGGTTTGAACTGCTATTAACTCCTTAAAAGCATGTATATTAATATTTATTGTCTGCATTACCTGGAAATTCAAACTGCATGGAAATAATTAGTCTATAGGTTTGAAGAACAACCTTAACTATCAATAGACTTTCAAATATGCAAAAAGATCCTGTGCAGAATATTGGTAAGCGACATTTCCATTGCTATCAATGACATCTATCAACATTTCCGTTTCTATCAACCTTTATAATGTAAAGGTTGATTTTGCAAAGAATCAACTGATTAAAAAATTGGGACCGTTTGCATTTCTTTCAAGTTTCTGAAGAGTTGGTGATTCCCGGTGTCCTGGAAGCACTGCCACATCACGCAGGGCTCTGCACTAGAAACAACGTGGCCCTGACCACTCTTCATGTTTGGATTTTGATTTTCCTCCAATGGCCCTCCTCCGTTGTTGCCCATATTTTTAAAACTGGCTCCTTAGACTTCCAGTCAGTTCTAGGAAATCCATGATATTCATCCCATAAATTAAGTTTCTGTTTAGAACAACTAGATTCTCTTTCTGTTTGCCAATCAGGCATCTTAGAACGGCTTCAGCTGGGTCATTTGGGCTTGTTTCTTGTAACCAAAGAACTTTCACTTTGGCAGCCCTTTGGACTTCTGTCAAATAAAAACACCACAATGAACGGAAAGCCAGACACTCCTCTCACATTTTTTCCAAATTTCCAAAAGATTATAGAGCAGTAGTTCTTTAACTTTTGTGGGGGGCGGGGCTCATAAAAATTATCTAAGGTTACTATAGACCCGCTTTCCAAAAACATTTACATCCAAACATAAACACAAAATTTTATGTACAATTTTAGGTAGTTTACAAAACTCCTGAGACAGAGCAATGGATTCGTGTGAAATGTTATAAAATGCTTTAAAGAAAAATTTAAAGAAATAGAGAATTATTTGTTTAGGATTTATCTTGTATTTCCCAGACTCTTGTCCAAGAACTGATAATGTATACAGACTCCTTCTTGTCTGTCACAAATAGCTGCTTCTGATATTGGTTTGCACTTACAGCTAAGGTCTTTCATACTGGCTTCTGAGTTTGTACTCCCTGCTCACAATTATAATTCCAGTTCTTTAAATTAGAACTTCTAATTTAGAGTTAGGTACATGACCAACAACTCATTAGATATTCCGTTTTTCTTCATTTCAAGGAATTCTGGATTTATGAAGTAAATTTACTCACCATGGAATTTACATAATATGGGATTCTAGCGGCAGAATGATCAGGAATCAGGTAGCGTGTGCCTGAGTGTAGGCAGGAGGATTAACAAATGGTATCCCCAAAACATCATATCTGATTCCATGATAAACCTCTGTCTAATGTGCAAGTTGACAGGCAATCACTCAATGTTAAAGGTTTAACTTTTTCTTTACACGCTGAATCTTACTCACTTTTTCTCATTTACTCAAATATTTTTCAGAAAGGGAAACTAATCCTCACAAAAGAAGCAAAGCTAATTGAAAAACACTCTCAGTTTTTAAAGTAACTCATCACAATGCTTCTTCATTGGCAGGTGTTTCTAAGAAACTGAGAGCAATTCTTACACAATATCTTGCTCAGTTTAAATCGAATGCTTATTGGAGGCCATTGGTTTACAGAATACCCTAACCAGTTTCACCGCAAGGCCCCCTTCCTCCTTCAAGGCTCTCCAGGACAGATTAACTGTGCCTGTTATGTGCCTCATCAACCCTCAATAATCTCTGCCCCTCAGCTTGGTTTAGTGCCACAGATGCATTTAGCCATAAAAACAGGGGCAAAGGAGCAAGGAGGAGAGGGCACAAAGGTAAAATGGAGGTGGACACACGAAGGAGGAAAGAAATGCAGAGAGACAAAAGGAATGAAGACATGTAAGAAACAGACAACGCCATTTTTCACACTTCTTACTCACGCTCCTCTTTTCCACTTGGCAAGGTCTGTTAATTAAATCGTGGTATATGCGCTGTAATAAGGCAGTTTGTGACAGACGTGAGAGGGAGCAGATGGCCCCCGCCCAACATAACATGGCAGGCAGGCTTCTGACACTGGATGTCAGGCCGTTATGAGCTCGGCTGACTTTCACTTGCTGTTTTTCTACCTTCTTTATTCTTCCCTTAACTGTTGAGCAAGTCCTGTGTTCTTAGCACTGGTGGTATGGTAATTAGAAAGCAGATATAAAACCCTGACCTTGTGGAACATGTTTCTGGTGATGAAGAAGTATTACCAACAAAGTTAAAATACAAACTCTGTCAGATGGTGAAAACTTTATGTAGAAAAAATATATAGCAGGAGGAGACTTCCCTGGTGGTCCAGTGGCTAAGGCTCCGCGCTCCCGATGCAGGGGGCCTGGGTTCCATCCCTGGTCAGGGAACTAGATCCCACGTGCCACAACTAAGAGCCCGGATATGCCGCAACTAAAGTTCCCGCATGCCGCAACCAAGATCCCACATGCTGCAACTAAGATCTGGTGCAGCCAAATCAATCAATCAATCAGTCAATCGATATTAAAAAAAATATAGCAGGGGAAGGAAGATTGAAAGTTTGGGGAGAGAAAGATTGCTACCTTATATGGAATAAACAGACTATGCCTCATCAATAAAGTAATATTTAAGCTTAGATCTAAGGGAGGTGGTGGAATAAGCCATCTGGACATCTAGGAACAGAACTATAAGCAGAGAGGCAGTGAGTGCAAAGGCCCTGAGGTAGAACCATATGAGTTGTTTTTGCAGAAAACTGGAGCCAGTATGTTTGAACAGCATGGGCTGGGGGAGAGTATTAGTGGATAAGCTAAGATGATCAGCAGGACTGGTTGCCACAAAACCCAATGCTTTAAGCCAATTTATATTTAGCCTCTAAGATGTGCTGCTTATCAGATGAAATTTGTTAGTATTTAAAGAGGAGAATAGTGAGGAGATTGCAAATAATGCAAATTAATGCAAATATACCAAACCACACAGATCGACTAAATTGCACTAAGTGAAACAAGAGTTCAGATGGCTCCTAGGTTCAGCTTTGTTGTTCATTAACTGTATAATTATTGACTAAATCCCTGATGTCTAAACCACACTTCTTGACAGGCTTGAGCTCTTGGTTCTGGGATTTTGGGTTGGGGCTGAGTTCAGGTTTACACAAAGCTGGAAAGAAAGCTTCTGAGAATGAGATCCTAAAAGGTCAATAAACAGCATCCCAGGGACAAAAAGAGCTAAACCAGGTAGTGGTGACAACGGAATTATCAATATGATAATGAAGGTTCAAATGTGAAATATCAGGACAGATTTTTGGTTAATGCAGACCAGAGTTACAAGGCTGAAGATTGGTTGAAGGTAGGACACAAAAGCAGAGATGGATTGCCTGTGTTTTCTCAGCCATTGAAGCAAAGCAGCAAGAGATTTCACACATTTCCTGAGATCTTAACAACGTGTTGGGAGGAGCTGTAAAGGAAACTAAGCCATTTTGGAGAACAATTTCACTGTACTTCAGTTCCTTAAATATGAATTAAAATAGAGTCCCTTCCAGATACAAATTTACCAAACTATACTAAATTCTTGGAGTAAATTAATAGATTTACAGTCTTAGAAATGAACCACTGCCCAGAGGAAATCATTTATTCCTTAGAAGAGTCACCATAATCACATACACAGATTAAAAACCAATTTGTGTGTGTGTATCAAGTGCTGTCTAGAATGAAGTCAGTTTAACAACAATATTTAAATACCAATTCTTGGAAATAGAAGAAAAAATAAAATAGTCCACTAATCTGGAGTTTGCAGTTTAAATGGTATATTATACTTTTTAAGAGAAAGAAATGGGCAAATGGTTTTATAGTCTAAAACCTTTATGTTTGTATCTTTAAACATATAAGATGTAGGACTCATAAAAGAGGTACACAGTGTATATGTGCAGTTTAAAGAATGGAATAAAATGTCACTGGGAATGTGCCAACCACCTTATGGCGATGATTTGAGAAAGCGTTTGGAGTCCCCGTGGGCTCCTTTCAGACTGTACCCCTACATGCCTCATCTCCACTAATGGTGAGAACCATACAGCATTTAGTCTGAACAAGAGAGAACAAACATGTAGAGCAATTCAAACTGAACTACCCATATATAATCTGAAACAGGTACAATTATTACCCCATTTTTAGATGAGGAAACTGAGGCACAGAGATGTAGGGCAACTGACCAAGGTCACACAGTGACTTAGTGGCAGATCTGGAACCAGAGCAGTTTAATTCCTGAGTCTGTGCTTGAAACCACTATATTTTCCTGTCTCTGTAATCATTCACCATTAATGCTACTTTCTCTTCTTCGCAGAAGTGTATCCCCAAACAAAATAATGATTAATTTGGCCTATTTTTAATATTATGCAAATGGAAACATGCTGGATGATTTTCTTTACTTGCGTTTATCGCTCAGTCATTGGTTTCCTCAGATGCATCAGAGCGGTTCCTTAAAACTCTAGTCCTTTCATCTTTACCACTAGATGTTATTCCATTGTGTGAATAGTCCACGTGTTCTTCGTTCATTCTATTGTTGATGTGCGTCTGGCCTGCTTACACACAGATTCTAATATAGGCAATGCTGATGTGCACACTCGTGCACTTGTGCGCACGTCTTGAACACGCATTGTTTTTCCTGGTTATTCTAGAACTGAAAGTTTAATTCTGGGGTACCTATCTTCACCTTTTCTAGATAATGCCAGATTGTCTTCCACAATGCTATGCCAATTCACACAGCCTTTGTCCGTGCGTGAGAGATGTCATTGCTCCGAACACTCATCAAAACTTTCTGTCAGCCTAATACATGTGAGTTTGTTTCTCTTTGTGGTTTCATTTTCCTGTCCTTGATTATAAATTGACTTGAGGAAATTTTCATATCTTTATTAGCCATTTCTTTGTCCTCTGCTATGAAATGACTATGTTTTCATTGGGTTTATATTTTTTTAATAGATTCAAAGAAATTCTTTGATTTCTTTGATCCAAGTACTAAACTGTAATTGGTTACATGTATCGTAATTATGTTCTTGTAGTTTGTTCTAATTTTAGTGTAACTGAATACTTTCACATTTACCTTACTTTTACATGTACTCTTCTGGCTCTTATTTAAGAAATCTTTTCTTTCCTCAGGAAAATAAATATATTCTATTTTCTTCTAAAAGATTTAATCTCTTAATATAGCTCACATTGAAGTCCTGGATCTACAGGGAATTACTTTCGTTTGTATGATGTAAGAAAGGAAACCAATTTTTTTCTATGAATAAGCAAATTCTTATATGATTTGTTAACTAATTCTACCCTTTGCACTGATCTTCAATGCCAGTTTATTTTTAACGTAATCAGTAAACAGATATAGAAAAATTACGGCATAAAAGAGAAGGGCCACGCTGTACAACTAGAGAAAATACCCTAAAATGATTCTAGAATGGGAGTTTATGGGAGCAGAGTTTTTGTCTTTTTCCTTTGAACTGCTGTGATAACAGAAAATTTTGAAAACCTATTGTAGCAAGCCATGATCTCACAGCTTTGACGCACAGGCTCAGCGTCCATGGCTCACGGGCCCAGGCGCTCTGCAGCATGTGGGATCTTCCCGGACCAGGGCACGAACCCATGTCCCCTGCATCGGCAGGCGGACTCTCAACCACTGCGCCACCAGGGAAGCTCGATCTCACAGTTTTAAATGTTATTTCTAAACCATGCCATATCTCTACAATTATTAATCTACCCATTTTATAATTGATTAAACTGAGTGTTAGAAGAAAATTTCTAAAAGAAATTAAAAAAAGATTCAAATTAAAAGCTCAGTGAAATTTGAGAATATTTTTTATGTAACTTGAGAAATTCTTCTCCAACATAAGAAAGTTATAAAAGAGAACTTAAGAAGCATGAAGGTTAGAACCAGGAGGTTCACAATACTTTCATTAGGGATTCCAGAAGGAACAAACCACATAGACGGAGAAAAGAAAATAGTGAATGACATGATAGAACAGATTTGTTTGAACTGAGAGTAGATATGAGTCTCTAGGTTAGGAGAATTAACTAAATGCTAGTTAATCCTAATTATCCTAATCTGAAAACATAACATGATAAAACCACAGTAACTGTGGGAGACAAGTGAACTCAGAATTAGAACATGTAAAAGAGACAAAAATACAAATGTATTTGTTGTAAGGAGAAACCTAAGAAGGCCCCCAAGGTTTCCGCCCCTCAGTGTATATATTCCCTCCCCTTGAGTGTGATGGGACCTGTGATTATGATGGATTAGCTGCCCTCAACTTGGTTACTTGGCTGTGTAAAGTTGGCCCTGGCCTAGCCCACAGCAGCGACAATCCTGCTGGTTTGAAAAAGTGAATCACCAGGAGTCCTACAGCCATGAGCACTGGATCCTGTCAACAGCTAGTGAGCCTAAGGAGAGCCCAAAGCCTCATACAAGGTTGCAGCCTCAGCCAACACCTTGATTTTTAGCTGAGACTTGATTTTCACCTTGATTTTCAGCCCAGATTCCTGACCAAGGACACTGTGAGATAATACATTTATGTTGATTTAAACCACTAAATTTGTGGTAATTCGTAATGGACCAGTGAAAAACTAACACAGATTTTGGTACCTGGAAATGAAGTGCTGCTGTAACAAAACCTAAAATGTGGCAGTAGCTTTAGAATAGGGTGGAAGAATTTTGACGCATGTGACAGAGAAAGCATAGATTGCCTTGAACAGATTGTTAGTAGAAAGTTGGACTTATGGACACTTTGGTGAGGGTTCAGAAGGAGGTGAGGAATATGTTATCAAAAACTAGAGGAATGAAGGATCCTTGTTATGCTCTTTAGTGGCAGAAAACATAATGAAATTGTCTTCTGCAGTTATGTGGAAAGAAGCAACTTGTTAAGTAGCTAAGGAGATTCCAAACAATTTTGTTGACAGCACTGTCTGATTTCTTTTTGCTGTATATGGTAAACTGAAAGGTGAGAGATAAATTTAGGGGGAAAATGTTAAACAAAGAGGAACCAGGACTTTCTGAAAGACCTTTCATATAACAAAAGACACTAAAAGTTAGAAATGGCAGCCAAAGTTATGGCATAGAGAAGAGACTGATGTGTGATGATCCAACCTTTTGCTAAAACCTCCGACAGGTCAAAACGTCAAAGTATTTAGTCACACAATCACACAAAGGGCCCTTTCAAGAGATTAAAATTGTTCTTCACAGAACCTCTCCATCAGACCAGAGTGTTTAATCTTCTGGAAGATTTAGTGTGTTGTTGCTCAATCATCTCAGCAGGCCACCAAGATAGACAATAGATTATCTTGAAAAAAATCTTTGGGCCTTGTTTTTGTTCAGTGATGTGAACTCCTGTGAAATACATGGAAGACCCACAAGGTTTCTGAGAAAACTGTTCCAGCAGAAACATGTCTGTTTGGACTAAATTGAATAGAGACAGCACAAAATGAAAAGAAGCTGTTAGATTCCCCCAAATTCTACTGGCATGAAGCGGGTGGATAAAACTACTCAGCCGCAAACACTGGTTGCCAACCATAAACAAGGAGGGACATCTCAGAGTGCAGAACCACAAAGTGAGAGAGTGGAATCTGAGTTAACTGAATACGAAGAGTTATTTTTAAATTAAAACTTACAAATTGATACCTGAACTCAAATACCAATGAGCAAAAGGCTACTACATATTTAATGCCAAAGTATAACAGGTCATATGCTAAACTATAATAGGTATTTTATGCATTATTCCTAACACCTACTATAATTCTGCAAAAAATAAGTATCATTACAGATATGAAATGAGAGGTTTAAAGAGGTTAAGTATCTTGTCTGAGGTTTCAAATAACTTATATGATTACATAACTAAAAAGAATCTCAGAATTATTTAATCCAACGTTTCCCAAAATGTGTTCCTTGTATATTAATATTTAGAAAATTATTCCTTAGTTAAATAAGGTGTTGAAAACTAGATTAAACAAATTAAACAGATATTTTTAAACTTCAGTGTGGAGTAAAAGGAATTAAGGCAGCTGGCCCATGATCTATTTCTCTCCCATTACTGTTAGAGTGGGAGACTCATTCTTTCATGTTAACCTGGCTGAAACCCAACCTCCTGGTAAATAGACTCGTAGTCTTTGCCAGGAGTAGAGTCCTTACCTGTGAAATGCTTTTAGGAAGTCTGTGGTTCAGAATTGCTTGTAGAAAACAAGCTTAGAATCTATGGGTTTAAAAAGCGTGCCCTCCAGAAATGTCATATAAAATATAAAACTATCTGGTATCCAAGATGGAGTCATTTTACTATCTACATCCTCTAAGTTTGTGAGGTAATAATATGTGTATCTGATTCTAAAAGCTCATCAATATTATGAGTCAGAGAGCATGCATGTGATGTGGGAAGGAAACACATGGGGCATCACTCTCTATGCCTCAGCCTTCTTCCTGTTTCACTTGTGCCATTTGACCACTTTTAAGCAATTATTTGTAAAGCTCAGGAAAGATCTCTGATTTGTGTGTCTGAAGTAACAATCTCATCCTCTGTGTTAACTCACACGATTTCTCAGAATCTTTAGAATGCTGCTATATATTACAAATAAATTTCCAAGGGAAGAAAAGAGCATTGTCTTTCCCAAAGTTACATTGCTGTGCAATGTTTTATCCACGTGCATTTTCTAGAAAACATTTGGTATATCACCAACATAGGCCTAATGTTACACTTCTACAAATGGGTGCTGCAGAATCCACAGGCTTTAGTCTGTTCTTAAGTGTTGTATTCACATTAATTTGTTGCTGAATAATATTTACTCTGTTATGTAGAAAAAGGATTATATTTTATATAATGTGCAAAACAGAGTAGAACATGCAACTGTTCTATTTTAAAAAATTCTTCATAAAAGGCTAACCGCTAGACTATGAAATTAAATCTAAATCACCATCTTCTCAGCTATAAAAAAGAATGAAATGATGCCATTTACAGCAACATGGATGCAACTAGAGATTATCATACTAAGTGAAGTAAGTCAGAAAGAGAAAGACAAATACCAAATGATATCACTTATATGTGGAATCTGAAGTACGACACAAATGAACCTATCTATGAAACAGAAACAGACTCACAGACATAGAGAACAGACTGGTGGTTGCCAAGGGGGAGAGGGTTGGGGGAGGGATGGAGTGGGAGGTTGGGGTCAGCAGATGTAAGCTATTATATAGAGAATGGATAAACAACAAGGTCCTACTGTATTCAATATCCTATGACTAACCATAGTGGAAAAGAATATATAAAAAAGAATGTATATATATGTATAACTGAATTATTTTGTTGTACAGCAGAAATTAATACCACATTGTAAATCAACTATACTTCGATTAAAATAAAAGAAAATTAAAAAAAAAACCAAATCACCATCTATTGCACTGGCAGATATCTGCCAAGCTTCATCTATGAGTAATGAATGAGCCCTTTTGCAGGTTGGTCTTAAAAATTTATACCTGGTAAATTCATAGGAAACTCCACGCTTCTCCAATAGGTAATGCATGTATGTATGTATGCGTATAATACATATGCTACAGCATGCTGTATAGGGCCTCACAAATGGCCCATGAGTATCTGATAGGCCGTGTGCATTTTATCTGTTTACTATATATGCATATATATTATATATACATACATAAATAAAATTAATTTATTGAAATTTCTATTAATTTAAAATTGCATTTATTTTCTGTTATCAAAATTTAGCAGCTTAAAACAACACAAATTTATTATCTCACAGTTTTCCTTGGTCGGGAATCTGAGCACAGGTTAGCAAGGTCCTTGCTTCAGGGTTGCACCCAGCTGAAACCAAAGTCTCGGCCGGGGCTGCAATCTTGTCTAAAGCTTAGGGTTACCTTCCAAGGTGATTTCACTAAGTTAGTGGAGGCTTCTGATGAAATATCCTCCAAAGGAACGGATTGAGAGGAAACCACACTAAGATCTTAAAATCCTTAGAGTCGGGCTTCCCTGGTGGCACAGTGGTTGAGAGTCCGCCTGCCAATGCAGGGGACAGGGGTTCGTGCCCCGGTCCGGGAGGATCCCACATGCCGTGGAGCGGCTGGGCCCGTGAGCCATGGCCGCTGAGCCTGCGCGTCCAGAGCCTGTGCTCTGTAACGGGAGAGGCCCGCGTACCGCAAAAAAAAAAAAAAATCCTTAGAGTCAAGGCCAGATTCATTCTTAAAGGGGATATTTAAAGGGTGGAAGGAGGCTCTTTCAAAAGACGCTGTGGGACAAATACCAAACATTGCATGCTTTGTTGTTGCCAATTATACCAGAAACACCATTTGCTGTATCAGCACCTTAATAAGGCACAGACAAGAACCTCTCCTGGTCTTGGTCCTAGAAATCTCATAATTAGGACGTCCTAGACAGGATTGGTTTATGCCTCCTGAACCATGTCTGTCCATTTAGCACTAATCTTGATGCTTTATCATTTAAAAGAAAATAACATTTAACTGTTGCATTATAATCATCTGTGATGGACTTGGCTACTGTCCACTTTTCACTTCCAACTTCTGCCATAGCTTGTCTCACAGTATGCAAGAAGCGTATGTAGTTAAACCTGAAGGGAGGGACTTCCCTGGCGGTCCAGTGGTTGAGACTTTGCCTTCCGATGCAGGGGGTGCAGGTTCAGTCCCTGGTCTGGGAGCTAGGATCCCACAGGCCTCGCGGCCATAAAACAGAAGCAATATTGTAACAAATTCAATAAAGACTAAAAAAAAAAAAAAAAAAAAAAAAATCTGAAGGGGGCCAACGGTAGCCTGTGTCTCTTTTCCAAATCTGATCTAACTGCTCAGTTTAACGGACAGCAAGCTGGTTGTCAACAGCTGTAAGCAGGTTGTGAGCTGACATAAAAGTCTGGGGTGGAGGAATCCTCCCATTCTTTGCTGCTGTCCCTGGTGCCTGCCCCATGTCAGCTCACCTCAGCCACTTGTGCATGGTCCTTTCTTTCTAAGGGGCCTGGGAGACACACAAGATCAGGTAGAAAAGTCAGAGGGAAACTTGGGAAACTAAAAGTGTAAGAAAAAATAACAAAGGCTAAGAAGATCTTGCTGTAGTGGCTTTGTGTGGACTAAATCTATAACTATTTTATTGTTTGTAACTTGTTCTCTTTCTGCAATAACCACTTCCAGTGGAAATTATCTGAAAAAATACATTTTAATTAAAAAAATCAAGTCAGAACTGGCTTTTCATTTCTCAAGAAAGCAGATGATAAGTATGTAAAATACCATACTAAGAAAATATATATTTTTCAGAAAAATGCTAGTGACATGGATACTAATAAATGGATAAAATACAAATATATATATAATTATTCTGTTTTCTATTTTTAATATTCAAAGCAAGTAACGGCTGTAAAATTTTTTGCTTTAATAAATATGTATAGCTCACTTTTAGAAATAATTTTACTTCTGAAAATAGGTTCTGAATAGTCAATATAGCAATGTATCAATGCCAATTGGTATTCATTAAATATTTCATAAAATATACAATTTAATTTAATCACTCTCAAATAACCAGCAGTGGACAGTAAATTAGATATTACCCTTCTCATAATTTGTTTTTTTGCTTTATATCTTTATATCTTTTTTGCTTATATCTTTATATCTTCCCCCATTTAATTATTTAATCGATGTTAAATAATTATTAATTATTTAATATTTTTTAATAGGTGCCTTTTTATGTCTGAAAGCTACCATTTATTAAAAGGTCAGGTTCTAAGAACAATTCTACCACTAAAGACTTGTATTATTTGTAGTTTAACAAAATCAGCTTTTGGAACCTCACTTTTTTCACCAATAAAAATATTAGTTTACACTTAAAAGTTTTTAATTACTTTTAATTCTAAGCAGGTAACCTACATTCACTAATTATTTCCTACTTTCTCGGTATGATTCTTTTTCATTGCTATAACAGAGTCTCCAGTATCCTTGTTTTCTGCAACTACTCGTTTTAAATTATGATTCAAATTTGCATTTTGATTCTCTCTATAAAGCTGCCATTGTCGAGGTGAGGGGTGGGTTTGGAGTGATGGTGGTGCATAGACAGGAAAGAAGTTTGAAAACTGCTTATGCCAGCGGAAAATTTCCTTCTTTGCCTCGAGCTTGAGGTTGTCTGAGGCATTATTTCCAAGTCTAGCACTAGTTTCCTGTCAGAGTCATTTAGAGCTCATAGCCATGTTTCTTTGAGAATTGTGATTCAAAATTTTTTTTACCTTAAGTTTCTTATGCATGTTAAAACCCAGATTCTAAGTATGTATAATGTAGTAGTGGCTAGTGTTGAAGAGCTCGGATGTGTTCCTTAAAAGATACTGAGGTTTCCATGTAGAAGCAATACCCAAATTATGACTATTCAAATTATAAATGCATCCGTTGTGTGATTGAGAGGCAGGTCTTTTTAGACTTACCAACTCCACTCTCTGGGAAAAATCCCCACAATATCTGAGATGCAAATGACCTAGAATGATGCCATACATGACTAGTTTTCCACAATTTCTCTTCCCAGCCCACCCCTCCACCCTTATCTCCCAGGGCTTTCCCACAGGAAGCATGACCTGGCGGGTCTGTTGTTGGTCCAGGCATCGTCTTTGGCAACTCCCTCTGCAAGTGCTTCCATGTAAGTGGTACCTGAACCTGATTTTGAAATCCACCACCCTGGAGATCAGAGTTGGGTTAAATACTGTCCATCTCTGTGGACACTGTTCTAAGGTTGATATTGGGAATTAGTACGATACAAAATATTCTTCATTTGAAAAAATTTAAAAACCTTTTCTTTTTAAAATAGCTAATTAAAACACAAAGGTTTATAGTGTAGCCTGTTCCTAAGCTAGTGATTGCCTGTAATATTCCCCTTCTGTTCCTCACTGGAGACTCATTTGTTAGCCATATTTTAGTTATTTTTAAAAGGGTGTATTTCTGCTGATTGGGTCGCTGACCCTTCAGCGAGTCATCAGAGGATGCTGGAGTAATCATTCACTGATGACCATTTCCCTTTAAGATAGTTCTGCCTTCGGGGCTGAGCAAGAATGCATAAATTAAAAGGTACAGAGCGAGCTTCCCTGGTGGCGCAGTGGTTGAGAGTCCGCCTGCCAATGCAGGGGACACAGGTTCGTGCCCCGGTCCGGGAAGATCCCACATGCCGCGGAGCGGCTAGGCCCGTGAGCCATGGCCGCTGAGCCTGCGCGTCCGGAGTCTGTGCTCCGCAACGGGAGAGACCACAACAGTGAGAGGCCCGCGTACCGCAAAAAAAAAAAAAAAAACAAAAACGGTACAGAGCAATAAAGTGAAAGGGGCAGGAGAGTAGGAGGAATATTGTTTTCTTTTTTTGTTTTATTCTGCTTGTTGATTCACTTTGTCTTAGACTGTGATGTTTAGGTATATAGCTACCAAGAAGGGCAATACAAAAAAAGAAAACAAGTATATTAACAAAGTGATACATAACTGGGTTTGTTCTGACCTTGTAGTACAGGAAGAGGAAGTAGATGCTGAAGATTTGTGTTCCAGTTGAGTATAAAATTTATTAGCACTGTGATATGGATAAAAGGATCATTTTCATGGGCCTAAGTGTTCTCCTCTGTCTTCAATGCTCTATTTGTTTACAAAAAATTTGAAATAAAATAGTGAAGTCTGAGGTAAAAGAACACAGTGTATTTATTTTTTTAAAGTGAAATGAACGCCTGGTAGCAGTTAGCGTCAGAGGGAGAAAATGAGGTCCATTCCCAACAAGGAGGTTTTGCCCTTGTATAACCAGAAGATTTTACCAGTCTGAGGATTTCAACACATTCAATTACAGCTAATGTAACTTGGGAACTCACTCTGTCCTTCTTAAACAAATGCCACATTTTACCACTTTGGCCTCCATGAATAGAAACTCATTTTCTGTGTTTATGGCTTTTTATATATTGTTAGTATTTTGTTCCTCTATTTCTGAGAAGTTAAAAATGACTACTGGCTCAGGAAATAGCCAAGGCTTTACTGTGCTCCTCCAGCCCTCTTCAGGTAGGTGAGGCGAGATTAGGATGGTAAGAGGCTTAGGAGGGTGGAGTGGAAACCATCGAATTTTCCTAGTGCTGTTTCAAGTTTATTTGCCAAAAGCTCATAGGAAAAAAGTTTCCTTTCTATGTCCCTTTGTAAATATGCTTAGTCTTCTTTGCTTTACTAATGCCCTGGCTGAGCTAAAATACCACAATAAACAAGGAACACATGTAAGGGCTCCATAAACTCCAGACAGTAACAACCACTGCGGCAGAGGTCGAAGAATGTGAACGGCAAAGCAGGCCAGGGCTGACTCTGCACAGGCCCCAGTGTGAGATGTGTGGTTTGTGGGCCCAGGTTTGTCTCTAATGTCCCGCTGAATATTGGGGTGTGTTGTGGCCGTATTTTTTTCTTTAGGGAACAACACCTAAGCTGCCACATTGCTGTGATGTTTTTTTTTTTTTTTAATTTTTATTTTAGGCTGCGTTGGGTCTTCATTGCTGTGCATGGGTTTTCTCTAGCTGTGGCGAGCGGGGCCTACTCTTTGTTGCAGTGTGCAGGCTTCTCATTTTGGTGGCTTCTCTTGTTGTGGAGCACGGGCTCTAGGCACGCGGGCTTCAGTAGTTGTAGCATGCGGGCTCAGTAGTTGTGGCTCGCGGGCTCTAGAGCGCAGGCTCAGTAGTTGTGGTGCACGGGCTTAGTTGCTCCACGGCATGTGGGATCTTCCCGGACCAGGGCTCAAACCCGTGTCCCCTGCAATGTCAGGTGGTTTCTTAACCCCTGCGCCACCAGGGATGTCCCTGCCGTGATGTATTTTTGAAAGAATTTGAAGATATAACCAGGAGAGTGATTGAAATGTTGTAGCTTAGAATTGAACAGCACAGGAGGTGACCAGAAAGGGAACTGATATACGGGGAGAAGTTTTAAAGGCCCAGAAGAAAGGCCAAGAATGCCCACGGAAAAGGGTCAGGTCATCATGAGAGCGCAAAGTGTTGATATTTTGTCAGGAAATGGAGTGTTCACTTCTACTATTTCTGAGGTGGATCTGTTCCAGTGTAGACGAAGTTCAGGGCGTGGTAAGGCAGCAGATGAGCAAAGGGACATGGAGGTGGGAGGCTTTGGTGATGAAGAGGTTCAGAACCTGGGAAATAGAAGGCTGGATGGAGATCCTGAAGTCAGTCAGAGGATGGAGATGATGGACATGGAGATGACGTGGACCATGACTCCAAGGGCTCCTCAGGGACTGGGGAGGAGGGACCAGAAGATCAGGTAAGAGAGATGCAGACATGACCCCACGCTGCATCTCTCCCTGCATCCATGCCACTGGTGACTGTAGCCCTTCCCACCTTCCCAGGCAGAAGAGAAATCTCTTCCCTTCCCCGTGAATTTGTGTCGGCCTCGTAACTTGCATCAGTGGATGTATGGAGTGTGGTGCAGTTGATGGTGTGGAGCCAAGGCCTCAAAACCCTTGACTGCTTCTTCCACTTGTTTCTCCTGGTTCTTCCCAGCTCCCCCCGCCAGCCCCGGCTAGTCTGCTGCACTAGTCCACATGGAGCAGAAATACCCTGTGCCATCTGAGGTCGGCCTGGTCTAGTCATCCCTCAGGCACCCTCGCAGCAGGAGATGAGTGCAGCTGAGACCAGAAGAAAACCCCACGTCAGCACAGTCCAAATCGCTGCCCTGCAGACATATGAGTTGTGTAAATGAGTTTTGCTTTAAGCCACTAAGTTTTAGGTCAGTTGTTACGCAGAGAAAGCTAACGTGTAAAAATGACTGTGACAAGGAGAAACAGAAAACAGCAGAGCTGAATGGCATGAGCCTCAAAGAAGTCTTTTCAATAGAGATTACGACAGTCGGTTTAAAAGGTTTGGAGACGCACTGTGCGATATTTGATGGCATTTTCCCCACCCCTTATGTGGGACACTAGTGGGAGTGTTATGAGAATAACACACTAATGTGTTACACAGATTCTGGGAACTCCAAATACACGTTCAGTCACACAATCACTCATTAAAGTTTAAAACCAGTTCTCGTATTTTATATATGATTAGAGTGAGATTTATGAGAAAGGAAATAATTTACATTTAGTGACACCCAGCCCTTCATCTGAACTGGCCTCTGTGTCAGATCCCCTCCAATTAATTGTTCTTCTGATGCTGGCCACTCATAATGTGCCCCCCTCTTCTATTAGTACTAACCTCATTAACATTAGAAATCATGTCTTATCCTTCATTACCTCTCATAGTACCTAGTTCAGTGATGTACATATATAAGCATACTCAGTAAAATATTCATGCTTTACCTCTAAAATAAGCATGTAAGTAGTATTCACCTTAGAAGTAGGTTACAAATTAGAAAGTAGTGAAAATATTAGAAACAAACAAGATATTTGCAGTAAAAATCTTAAAACAACTATCCTATTATCCTGGTTGGTAGAAATGTTTTAGCATCAATGATGAAAGACAGGACATTGAGGACCTAGAAATTATTTCTACTTGATATATTTCATTCTCTAGAGTCCGTCATTCTCTATACAAGTTCCGTATTAGGCCACTATATGGTACCTGAACTTTTCTCAGACTATCTGATTATTAATGCAATTGTTTAAAATTAGCATAATTATGACCATTTTTCCTTTCAAAAAATTTTTTTCTATAACCTGTCTCTTCAACCTTGGCTTAATTTATCTTGGTTCGGGGATCCTGGGTTTATGCTGATTGACCAGTTTGTTCTGTAGAGCAGATCCAGTGTGTAACCTGAGAGTGAACCTGAGTCCTAATTATCCGTTTTTGTAAAAAGTTAATGCATACTCTCTTGTATGCAATGCACATCTGGACTTCGCTGTGTGTTTTTCCAGGTACTGTATTAACTGAAGTCCATCTCTGCAATCTGTATCAGCAGGAACGAAAACACCCAGGCCGGCCTTGGGTAAGTAAGTAGTGTTTGCGCACTAATGAGGGCTTTTCCACCCAGACCTGCTTTCCTGAATGCCTTCTTCCTGCGATGGTCTTAGAGCACATCCCTGTTGTAAATTCATGACAAAGTCTGGTCTTCGATTTTAGGAGAGTAGCTTCTTAGGAAAGTAAAGTATGGTTCCCCTCTGCCAGTGGAATAAATAGGAGACAGGACAGAGAAAAACAATGTGACAAGGGGCTAATCTGCAAGATGTCAGGATCTTGTGTTTTGACTCTTGGAAGAAAATTAGCAGTCGTCTGGACTGAATATGTTCTGCATGCAAATGCAGCAAGGTTCTCCCTTTTATTTGTTTGGAGAATTTCAAGAAATGCCAGTCTTCACTGACATGAATTCATAAGACTTGGCAGTGCATGCCCTACTGTTCCTGCCAAAGAAGATTGTTTTTTCCCACTTTCCATTTTGGCCGCTGTTGTGTTGGATGGAGTGCGCCTCCCAGGAGCCGGGAGGGAGCTACAACCTGGAGGCTTTGTCTGAGCACTCAGAGCCCTTGGCCTTGGTCTGGCAGAGCCCTGCCTTCCTTCTGGGAGAGATTCAGCTAATGGAGAGCAGGAGATGAAAGGGAGAGAGCCGATCAAGGGGAAGACATTTGAGGGCTCTACTTAGCAACAACTTTGGGGGAAAATGAATAACCAAAATGCTCCAGGGTACACTGAGCATTAAAACTGGGTAGTTTGTCCGCAAAAAAATGGCACAATTTACATGGACAGCTCTTCTGGGTTTTCACCTGTCCAAGCATTTTACACTTCCCTTCCACCAATATTTTTGTCTCAGATCCTTAGAACTCTATTGAACAGACTGTCATTTATTCTCATACAATTAATTTATTCATTAATGACCAACTCAGAATCTAGGCCTTAGTGTTTATGAGTTGATTAATCAGATGCAGATATCTGTAAGCGAAAGGTTTTAAATAACATTTTCCAAGGCAACAGCTTCTGAAGTTGAGCACAAGCGTTTCACCTTGGGATGTGCCACAAAGGGAGCCCAGAAAGCTATAGCCATTTCACCACTTCTGCTCACGAGACGTGGTGCTTCTCACTCGGCCAGGCTTCTGCATTTTTTTTCTTGTTTTTTAAACGGAAGTATAGTTGATTTGCAATGTTGTATTAGTTTCAGGTGTACAGCACAGTGAATATATATTCTTTTCCCTTATAGGTTATTACAAAATATTGAGTATGGTTCCCTGTGCTATACAGTAGGACCTTGTTTATCTGTTTTATATATAGTAGTGTGTACATGTGAATCCCATTCTGCTAATTTATCCCTCCCTCTCCTTCCCTTTTGGTAACCATAAGTTTGTTTTCTATGTCTGTGGGTCTATTTCTGTTTCGTAAATAAGTTCATTTGTATTTTTTTCAGATTCCACATATAAGTGATATCATATGATATTTGTCTTTCTCTATCTGACTTACTTAACCTAGTGTAATAATTGTTAGGTCTGTCCATGTTGCTGCAAATGGCATTATTTCATTCTTTTTTATGGCTGAGTAATATTCCATTATATATTATCCATTTAGGTTTCTTCCATGTCTTGGCTATTGTAAATAGTGCTGCTATGAACTTTGGGGTATATATTTTTAAATTATAGTTTTCTCTGGATATATGCCCAGGAGTGGGATTGCATGATCATATGGTAACTCTGTTTTTAGTTTTTAAAGCAAGGCTTCTACTAACAGATGTTGATTGAGGAGCAAACTCATGTAAGTTGTAGGATCATATGAACCCTGATTTTAAAACTTCTTCAATGCTTGTTCAAATGTCAGATTTATAGATTCAGTTGTTATTATATTTGAAAAGTTTCAGAGATTATTTAAATCTTCCTCTTCATTTCTTAAATTTATGTTTATTATTTATTTATCATGACCAAAAAATGCATAACTAAAATTCCCCTTCCCAGCAATTTCCAAGTGTGCAGTACAAAACCTCCAGTTACACACACACACCAGGTCGCAGACCCTAGAGTTGCCCCCGCCCTTCATGACTGGAACTTGACAGGAAGGAACAACTCCTCACCGTCTCCTTCACCAGCTCCACTCCTCATTTTTCCAGAAAAGGATACCTAGGCTTATATGGGTTGGATCGCAAACTCAGGTTCCTGTATAGCCAATACGGACAGAGCTATTATTCAAATCAAAGCTTCTTGGCTCATCTAAAGTCACTATGGCGCCCTTACAATAGGTCAGTAAAAGAACAGAAACGGGTTTCTCTCCGTTCTGACAAGAATGTAAGTTTTTGAAGGAGTTGGGTGAGTATATTGTGTGTGTGTGTGTGTGTGTGTGTGTTTTGTGTGTGGAGGGAAATGTCAGTTTGATATATCTGAATATAATCATGTGGAGTCAAGTGGAAAAGGAAAGTGAGAAAAAGGAAGGCAGGACGCAAGGCAGTGTGGTTAGTACACACCAGAGCTGTAGGAAATGTAGGGTTTTTTTTTTCTCTTTCAAAGCACTGTGGCATCTTCACGGTGAAAAACATGATGAAAATTCAGGATCTCCTGATTGATAAATACTTATTGTATTTCCACTCAAGCAATGATGGAGTAGGGACTCACAAAGAAAAATATTCCCACCACCAAAGATCTAAGAATTCTGACTAAAATACCAAAAAGATAACTTTAAATATATGGCTGAGCACTTCAAAATGTTAGGAAAACATACAAGTCTCAAAACAAAGAGGGGGCTGCATATCAGTATGCTAATGAGGTACTGAAACCACTTCTGCTGTGAGAATTTTTCCTGTTACCAGGTGCTGCACACTTCACTGACCACACAGGGAACAAGAGACAAACACTTGGTCCACATAATGGGTAGGGGGGGAGCGGGGGGGTTTGTAACTGAGACTCTCATAGTATTGGAAGGCTCAGCAAACTAAACGCTCAATGGAAGGGCAAGGTAGAAAAATATTTTCTAAGCAAAGGAAGATTGGTTGATCTTCACCTTGATTCTGGTGTAAAACAAAAAACATTCTAGATATCTGCTCTGAAAATTCACAGTGACAGTTTTACTCTCACAAAGGTCTGAGATTCCAACCATTACCACCTATGTGCTCTGGTAAACCTCCAGCCTAGAAATATATTTAATGTAGGCCAGGTGCAAGGTAGGAACACAGGGAAATTATCTCCGTAGGTATCATTACCCCACCCAGACACTTCAAGATTCCACTTATCAAAGTCACACAAAAATAAGCTCCTGATTAAAAATTACAAGACACATGAAAGAAAGATACCACTAAGGAGAGACAGCCAAAAGACAAACAGAACCCCTCAAGGCTGCAGATGCTGCAATTAGTGAATAGAGGTATAAAATAGCTATATAGGATATGTTTAAAGAAATAAAGCAAGGATGTGGAAGCCCATACATGTATATGAGAAAAATAAAAAATGACCAGGTAAATTAGAAAAGAAGAAGATAGATGTTCTGGGAATGTGAGAACATAATTTAAATTAAATTTCAATAGCTAGATTGCAGACCAAAATTAGATTCTGCTGAAGAGAAAATTCATGGATTGAAGAATTTAGATGAAGATATTAAGAAAGAAGCATGTGCATACAGACAGTACAACAGGGAAGAATGGTCAAAGTTCTTGACAAACAGACTGTAAGTGTCTAACAGGATTCTGACTAGAGTTCTAGGAGAGAAGAAAGAATGTGGGGAGAGGAGTAGAATTTAAGGAGTAAAAAAGATGGAGAATTTTCCAGTAGCTTCAGAATTGGGAAATAAAACTTATAATCAATACAAAAAAAATGTCAGAAGAGATAAAAGAAAAATCAGAAAAACAAAACCAATAGAAATTAAAATAAAAAAGAAATAAATGTGAACTAAGCTTGCTAGTTAAAATTTTTTAAAAATTGGGTGGGTTAATAACAAAAATGAGTTATGTTTTTTATAAAAGACACAACTAAAATAAGAAGTATATTGTGATTGAAAGAAAATGACAGGTAATTACACAAAAATAATAGGCAAATATCACATACACGGAAGCTAAATAGATATTTTAATATTAGACAAAATAGGCTTTGAAGCAAAAACATTATTAGATATAAGTATGTCCAACACACATGATAAATTACACTAGGAAGATAACTTAAAATCTGTATGAACCTAATATAATTTCTTAAATTATACAAGGCAAACATTAGGGAACTAAAAACAATAAGGAAAAATTCAGCATCTTAAAGTGAGTTTGTAATACATCTTTAAGTTTGGTATATCTAATTGGTAATTCAAGCAAACCGCAAATGAGAAAGTTACAGAATACTTGAATGAATGAATATGTAAATAATAATAATCCTGTAATAATCCTGTTTAGAATATCATACTTGGGACTTCTCTTGTGGTCCAGTGGCTAAGACTCTGCGCACATGCCGTAACTAAAGATCCCACATGCTGCAACTAAAAACATCTCTCATGCCACAGTGAAGATCCTGCATGTGGCAACAAAGATCCAGCATGCTGCAACTAAGACCCAGTGTAGCCAAATGAATAAATAAATCAATATTTGAAAAAAAGAATATCATACTTGTTACATGATGATAGATACTCTTTTCATGCTTCATTTTTTTTATATTATTTTTTTTTGGCCACTCCCCACAGCATTCAGGATTTTAGTTCCCCAGCCAGGGATCCAACCTCTGCCCCCTGAAGTGGAAGCACAGAGTCCTAACCTCTGGACCGCCAGGGAATTCCCCATGCTTCTTTTTTTTGTGCAGTACACAGGCCTCTCACTGTTGTGGCCTCTCCCGTTGCGGAACACAGGCTCCGGACGCGCAGGCTCAGTGGCCATGGCTCACGGGCCCAGCCACTCTGCGGCACGTGGGATCTTCCCAGACCGGGGCACGAACCCGTGTCCCCTGCATCGGCAGGCGGACTCTCAACCACTGCGCCACCAGGGAAGCCCCCCATGCTTCATTTTTAAAATCAGTCTTGTGCTAGGTTATGAGTCTTAAAAACTCATTAACATACATAATTAATTTAGAAATCCATAATAAAGAGATAACTTTTAAAAACCTCATATGTCTGAAAATTTAAAAACATTTTAAACAAACTCATAATAAAGTAAATTACTATGGCAACTAAATGAAGTAATTAATATGTTAAAGCTTACAGTATTAGAAAGAAGCTTTCAGACAAAATCTTATCAGAAAGAAGAGGAAAGGTAGAAAATTAATGAGCTAGGAAACAAAAAATTAGAAAAATTACAACAAATATAGCACAAAGACACAGAAGACAAATTTAAAAATAAATAGATGTTAAGGAAATAGAGTACAAAACTTCAAAAGAAGCTAAATTTATTCTTTAAAAAGACTAATAAAATTGATAGAAATCTAGTAAGATCAAAATAAAACTGGAGAGTAGGCAATATAAATAACATTAGGAGATAAAAAAGAGGGACCTAACTGTAGATACAACAGATTAAAAACAAGAAACCATGTACAAACTTTATGGTAATAAATTTTAAAACTTAGAAGAAAATAAATGTCTCAGGTAAAATATAAATTACCAAAACTGACTCAATATGAAATAAATTAAAATGTCCCATAATACAGAAATTGAATTAATTGTTAAATAGTTTTTCCCCAGGAAAGAGCAAGCTTAACTGATTTTATGTGTTCATCAAATATGTGAGAAATGCATTGTTAAATCTTAGCCAAACCTTAAAATAGAGAAGAAAAAATAAAAGAGGAATCATAACTCCACTCATTTTATGAGGTTTGCACAACCACAAAACCCAAACCAGAGTTAATATGGGAAATAGCAATTAAATGCCAATCCTTTTATGAAAATAGCTTTAAAAACCTTAAATATTACTTTAATATTCTTCAGCAAGTTACAGAAGAATATTAGCAACTCATTCACTTATATAAAGTTCAAAACTGTGCAAAATTGAACTGTTTTAAAATATATGTATGGGCTTCCCTGGTGGCGCAGTGGTTGGGAGTCCGCCTGCTGATGCAAGGGACGCGGGTTCGTGCCCTGGTCCGGAAGGATCCCACATGCCGCGGAGCGGCTGGTCCCGTGAGCCGTGGCCGCTGGGCCTGCGCGTCCGGAGCCTGTGCTCCGCAGCGGGAGAGGCCACAACAGTGAGAGGCCCGCGTACCGCAAAAAAAAAAAAAAAAAAAAAAAAGTATATTTAGGGTGGTAAAATTATTTCTTTAAAAAGCAAGAAAATAGGCACAAAACTTGGGATAATGGTAATCTCAGGGGAGGGGGGTCACACAATTCAACATATTCTAATTCTCAAACCAGGTGGTAGATATGGGGTTGCTTGTGTTATTATTGGACTGAATGTATATAAACCCTTTTGCAATATATATTGTTTTCTTTATATATGAGTTATGTTATGTAAACCAAAAACTAGAACTCACAATAGTAGACAAAGCAGGTGGATTTGCTATGTTTACTGGTGATAAGTCTAAAAAATTGACACCAGCATCTCTGAACATTGTGTGATTAAAATAAGCTGATACCTGAATCTCCTTTGTGGACTGAAAGCATAATAATAATAAAATTGAATGAGCATCTACATTGTCTTATGGTGAGAACAGCGACCCTGAGATTCTCACTTTATCTGCTGTGAAAATGCAACATTAACAGATGATCAGGGAGAATGATAAAAATGAATATTCTTTAGAGGGTTTTACTTAAGAGATGAAGGAAAATGTTTAGTATAAGCCCATCATCCAGGTTCAAGTGTAGACCTTGGAGACCCAGATATTCTTCAAAATAAAACACTAATTTTGTCGTAGAGTTTGAGATTTGGTAGCAGTGCTGCCAAGAAGGAAAATGTGTATGTGTGCAGGGGGTCGGGGCTGAGAGAGAAGCTCATTGATATTCCTGCCAAACTTCCAATCTGTTAAAAAAATAAACCTGTACTACAGCAAAAACATTACCATATGTCATCTTAAACTAGAAATTATTCGCAACACTCCAGCATTTCTTATAATTGCATTTACTACTTACATTAATTAACTTATTATAAGTTTAAATAGATTTCATCTGGAATAGCTTTTATTTGGCATCTTTCATAAAACTGTATTTATGCTGAATATTATTCCTTCTTACTTAATGATGCTGCTCCTCATTTTTACCAACACAAGTAACTTCTTGAGATAAGCAAATATGCGGAAGGAAATTTCTCATTATCACCACATCTAATAGCTTTTGTGAACAGGGGAGTCAGGAATGATGAACTGTTTCGACAAAATGAATCATTTTGTTTAAATCATTTAGTCATAAGGTCCATGTATAACATATGCCTTCAGGAAGCTTTACTCACAATATTTTTGCTCTGTTGCCTGACTCCTGTAATTCACCATGACTTAACCCTTCTGTTTCAGGTCCTTCCTGACTCAGCCTTGCGGATGAACTAGTTAACTATTTGCATACTAATGCAGGTTCCAGAACACTGAGAAGTACTGGCTAGTTAAGAACTTTTCTCTATTGAGGGTGAGGACATCGCTTGGCTCTGCCCGTCTTCTTTCTTGTCTGTAGGGAAATAATGTATGCAAACGAGAACAATGACAGTCCATAATTGCTCTCTCCAGACATGGGCAAATTTAGCTATGGTTACGATATAGAGAATTCCTGCATAATTAAATTTTTTCCCCTAACAGAATAAAAATTGTCTCATTATCACTTCATATAAACCAATGGAAATATGCTTTCCTTCTGAAATTTTATAGGAAACCAATCTCCAGCCAAAATATAAAAGAGCAAAGTTACTTCACTTGCAACCTCAAGTTCTATCATTATAAAGAAGAATCATAGCTTTTTACTCTGTTGCTGTACATATGTACCAAATACTGAATAACATTTCCTTACAATAGTGCACCAGCTAGAATATTGGCCAGCACATCACAGCGAAATTTGAGGACATGAACAGTGGATTCAGAGAACTAGGGTTTCAAATCCATCTCCAACTCTTATTAAATGTATGGTATTCAGCAAGTGGCTTTACCTGAGACTCAGTTTCCTCATCTAGAAAATGGGATTAATCTACCTGTACTACAGAAATATGGTCTGTGTTAAATATGCTGTTATATATATAGTACATATTGCTTAACCTGTAAAAAGGGCTCAATCCAAGATAAATTATATGTGGACTTCTGCTTTTGGTGTTGATGGTCTAAAGCCCTAACAAAACCCCTTCCCTAAAGAAAACAACCATAAAATGCAGACATAATAAAAAAAAAATCTGAAGACAGTGAAGAATGATCAGAACTAGATAGACTCTGATGGAAGGGAGGAAGAGATGGGATTAAATAAGCTCCCAGCTGTGGCTTTTCGCCTGGAGCTAAGTGCACTTGAGTGGTAAGACACAATGGGAAATATGCATTCTTCTGAACGCATCAGAAGAAGCCTCAGAAAAAAATATAGCCTGGGAAACCATGATGGCTTAAGAGAGTGAGGAAATAATGGAAGAAAAAGATCTGTAGAAAGAATCCCATAATTTGGTCTACCCATATTTATGGTTGTCTCCTGAGTCACATATTTGCAGAAAAGACTAAAGTATTTCAACCAAACATAAAAGATTTGAATTGACACTAGAGCTGCTGCCCAAGAAATAGAGTTTGCTATTCAAATCCTGCAAAGTTAATTGTCTGTTGAAACAAAAACTAAAACATTTATCAAAAAACCCCAAAACAGGGGCTTCCCTGGTGGCGCAGGGGGTAAGACTCCGTGCTCCTGATACAGGGGGCCCAGGTTCCATCCCTGGTCAGGGAACTAGATCCCACATGCAAGCCGCAACTAAGAGTTCGCATGCCGCAACGAAGGAGCTGGCGAGCCACAACTAAGGAGCCCGCCTTCTGCAACTAAGACCCAGCACAACCAAATAAATAAATAAATATTAAAAAAAAACAAAAAAAAACCACCCCAAAACAAACAATTTAGGTTCTCTACAATTAAACATTAATAGTGTGTAGGACGCAATTAAAAATTACTTGGGGGAATTCCCTGGTGGTCCAGTGGTTAGGACTCGGTGCTTTCACTGCCATGGGCCTGGGTTCAATGCATGGTCAGGGAAATAAGATCCCACAAGCCATGTGGCGTGGCAAAAAAAAAAAAAAGGAAAGATAGAAAGAAAGAAAGAAAATTACTGACATGCAAAGAACCAAGAAAATAGAACATATTTTCAAGAGAAAAGAAAATCCACCTATTCCAACACTGCAGTGAGTAAGAAACTGGAATTAGCAGAAAAGCACTTAAAATAAGCCATTTTAACTACCCTAAATGAAGTAAGGTAACATATGCTTGAAGCGTATAAAAAGGTACAATACCCGAGCAGAGAAACAGAAACAATAAAAAAGAACAAAACAGAAATACTACAACTGAAAAGAAACAATATCTGAACTAAAAAATTCACTGGATGCAATTATAATCAGCAATCAGAGATTCAGAGGAAGGAGTAAGTGAACCTGAATACTGATCAGTAGATGTGAAGAACAGAAGAAAAGGTGACTGAAAAAATATGAACAGAGCCTCAGGAACTTTTTAGATAATACTACACAGCTCAATATACATGTAGTTAGAATTTCAGAAGCAGCACAGAGAGAAAATGGAACAGAAAATATTTAAAGGAACAATGTCTACTATTTACCCCAAATTTGATGAAAGACAAAAATTTATAGATATAAGAGTCTCAATGAAGACCAAGCAGAATAAACACAAAGAAATCCAGGTTGAGACACGTTGTTGTCACATTGCTGAAAGTCAAAATAAACAGAATATCTCAAAAACAGAAAGAGAAAAGGGAAATTTTATATACAGGAGAACAATGCTCTCACTAACAGCTACCTTCTTGTTAAAAATCAGTGAGAACAGATAAAAGTGGAACAATACTTTAAAATAAAAACTGAAAATTTAAGAGTCTACATACATTGAAAATATCCTTCAACAGAAAAAATCACAAGTAGACAATTTTAGATAAAAAAAACCTAAGAGAATTCATTGCCAACAGTTCTTCACTATAAGAAATCATTACTCAAATTGAAGGTAAATCACACCAGATAGAATCTTGGATCATCAGAAGAGAAGGAAGAACATTAGAAATGGTAAATATCTGGTTAAGTAGAAAACAATCAGTACATTTTAATTTTTTGTCCCTCCTAGCACTTTCGTAGAAGAGCTTAAAACAAACACAACAACATGGCCTTGTGAGGTTTATATAGTATATCGGTGTAATACATAAAGTAATTATAACATAAGGGATGGGGGGGTACAGATTTGAATATTGGGGCAAGCTTTCTATATTTTTAATGACTTGGTACAATATTTACTGTAAGTGGAGTGTGAAAACTTATAGATGTATATTATGATCCAACCACATTTTTAAAGATTGAAAAGCAGGGCTTCCCTGGTGGCGCAGTGGTTGGGAGTCCGCCTGCTGATGCAGGGGACGCGGGTTCGTGCCCCGGTCTGGGAAGATCCCACATGCCGCGGAGCGGCTGGGCCCGTGAGCCATGGCCGCTGAGCCTGTGCGTCCGGAGCCTGTGCTCTGCAACGGGAGAGGCCACAACAGTGAGATGCCCGCTTACCGCAAAATTAAAAAAAAAAAAAAAAAAAAAAAAAAGATTGAAAAGCAGTATAGCTGAAAATCAACAGTAAATTTAAATTAAATTCTAAAAGCTATTTAAATATTCCTTAAAACACATGATGGGGGGAAATAAAAATAGAAGAGACATAGAAGAAACAGATATTGAAATTATACACCTAAACCTAATGGTATGAATGACTACATTAAATGTTAATGGACTAAATTTTTCAATAAAATACCACAAATTTTAAAAGTATTTAAGTAAAACAAGACCCAAGTATATGTTGTCCATAAGACAGCAAACTTTAAATTACAAGACACAAATAGTTGACTGTAAATGCATGGGAAATATTTACCATGCCAATAGTAAGCTTATGTGTGTAGGAGTAGCTATATAGAAATCAGAAAAAAAATTACATTTTTAATATGAAAAGTATTAATAGAGATAAAACATTTCCTAATAAAAAGTGGTTAATTAAACAAGAAGACATAACAATCATTAAGTATCTATGCAATCATTAAAAGAGTTGCAAAATACAAATAGCAAAAATTGACAGAATTGAACACAGAAATAGAAAATTCCACAATCATAGATGGAGAGTGTGTTAGTTTCTTAGGGCTTCTAGAACAAATCACCACAAATTTTGTAGCTTAAAACAACCTAAATTTATTTTGTTACAGTTCTGGAGTTTAGACATCTGAAGTCATGGTTTCAGCTGAACCATGATTTCTCTGCAGGCTCTAGGGGAGAAATATTCACTTGCCTTTCCTGGCTTCTGGTGGTCCCTGGCATTCCTTGGCTTGTGGAAGCATAATTCCAGTCTTTGCCTCCATCTTCACATGGCCTCTGCCAGCTGTGTATGTGTTCTCCTTTTCTGTCTCTTACAAAGACGTCTATCATTGGTTTTAGGTCCCATTCTAATCTAGGATAATCTTATCTCAAAAGCCTTACCTTAATTATATCTACAAAGACCTTTATTTCAAATAAAGTTACATTCTAAGGTTCTGAGTTAACATCTCTTTTGGGGGCCACTATTCAATGCACTAAAGAGAATAAACCCCTCCTCTCAGAAATTTGTGGTCAAATTAGGGGAAAAAATAAGAAAGATATAGAGGATCTGAACCATCTAATCAACAACACTGACAATTTATGTTTATAAAACATGATACCTGCACAATATAAAACATGATACATGCAGATTACACATACCTTTTAAGGGCACATAAAATATTTATCAGACTAGATCATATGCAGGGTCATAAAAACTCCATTGATTTAAAAAGATTGAGGGACTTCCCTGGTGTCATTGGTTAAGACTCCACACTTCCACTGCAGGGGCCATGGGTTTGATCCCTGGTTGGGGAACTAAGATCCCACATGATGTGAGGCGCGGCCAAAAAATTTAAAAAATAAATAAATAAAATAAATAAAAAGATTGAAATCATTCAGGTATAACCTCTAACCAAAATGCAATTGCATTAAAAATTTACCAAAATAAGATAATGAGGAAACCCCAAATATTTGAAAATTCAACAACACACTTATAAATATTCCATGGGTCAAAGTAAAAAATCAAAAAGGAAGTTAGAGAATATTTTGAATTGAATGGAATTACAGCAAAAATTTTAGGACACAGTCAAAACAGTGCTTGGGGTAAAACCTATTATTTAAATGCAGTGCATATATTAGAAAAAATAATGATTTCAAGTCAATGATCTGGATTGATTTTATAAAATTAGACTAAAATAACAATTAAACCCAATTAAGTAGATAGAAGGAAATAATACATATAATATTTTATAATAGTAAAAATCAATGAAATTTAAAAAAGGAAAAAACAAAAGAGAAAAATCAGTGAAACCAAAGCTGGTCCTTTGAGAGAATCAATAAAATTGATAAGCTTCTAGCTTAACTGGTTAAGTAAAAAATAGAGAAGGCACATATTGTCAAGATCAGAAATGACATAGGAAACATCACTATAGATCCTGCAGATATACAAAAATGTGAAAATATTATTAAAAAAACTCTTGCCAATAATTTTGACTGCCTACATTAAATGGACAATTACTTGAAAAAGACTTTATAATAAAACTGACTCAAGAAGAAACAAAAAAATGAACTTGAATAGTCTTCTAGTGATTTAAAACATTTAATTTATAATCAAAAAGAAGACATACAGATGGCCAAAAGACACATGAAAAGATGCTCAACATCACTAATTATTAGAGAAATGCAAATCAAAACTACAGTGAGGTACCACTTCACACCAGTCAGAATGGCCATCATCAAAAAGTCTACAAATAATAAATGCTGGAAAGGGTGTGGAGAAAAAGAAATCCTCCTACACTGTTGGTGGGAATGAAAATTGGTGCAGTCATTATGGAAAACAGTATGGAGGGTCCTTAAAAAACTAAAATTAAAGTTACCATATGATCGAGCAATTCCACTCGTGGGCATATATTCAGAGAAAACCATAATTCGAAAAGATACATGCACACCTATGTTCACAGCAGCACTATTTACAATATCCAAGACATGGAAGCAACCTAAATGTCCATCGACAGATGAATGGATAAAGAAAATGTGGTATATTTATACAATGGAATATTACTCAGCCATAAAAAAAGAATGAAATAATGTCATTTGCAGCAACATGGTTGGATCTAGAGATTATCATATTAAGTGAAGTAAGCCAGACAGAAAAAGACAAATATCATATATCATTATATGTGGAATCTAAAAAAAAAAGATACAAATGAAGTTATATACAAAACAGAAATAGACCCACAGATATACGAAACAAACTTATGGGGACTTCCCTGGTGGTCCAGTGGTTAAGACTCCTTGTTTCCACTGCAGGGGCATGGGTTCAATCCCTGGTAGGGGAACTAAGATCCCGAGTGCCACCCTGTGTGGCCAAAAACAAAAAAGCAACTTATGGTTACCAAAGGGGAAAGGGTGGGGAGATAAATTAGGAGTTTGGGACATAACATATACACACTAGTATATATAAAATAGATAACCAACAAAGACCTACTGAATAGCATAGGGAACTATACTCAATATTTTTTAATACCTATAAGGGAAAAGAATCTGAAAAAAAAGATATATATCTATGTATAACTGAATAACTTTGATGTACACCTGAAACTAACACAACATTGTAAATCAACTATACTCCAATTAAAAAAAATAACTTTTCAATAAAAAATTGTTGAAGTCCAGAAATATTATAGGAATAAATACTATCATTCTTACACAAACTATTCAAAAAGAGAGAATAAGGGAATATGTCAGCTTACTTTATGAGGCTAATATTACCCAATCAAATCTTTCTTTTTAAATAATGAGAGCATTTAATTCTTTTCTTAAAAATTTATTTATTTTGGTTGCGCTGGGGTCTTAGTTGCGGCAGGCAGTCTCCTTAGTTGTGGCTCACAGGCTCCTTAGTTGCAGCTTGCCGGCTCCTTAGTTGCGGCATGCATGTAGGATCTAGTAGTTCTGGCTCTTGGGCTCTAGAGCGCAGACTCAGTAGTTGTGGCACACGGGCTTAGTTGCTCCGCGGCATTTGGGACCTTCCCGGACCAGGGATCAAACCCTTGTCCCCTGCATTGGAAGGCGGATTCCTAACCACTGCATCACCAGGGAGGTCCCACACAATCAAATCTTAACAGGATTTTGGAAGAAATTGACAAGATAATGTTAAAACTTACATGGAAAAAAAATGTGTATATATATATATATATATATATAAATAAAACAGCCAAAGCAGTTTTGAAATAGAAGGACATGATTGGAGGATTTATCTTATACGATTTCAAAACTTACTATAAAGCTTCAGTAATCAAGACAGTAAGAATAGACATAACGATAGGCATATAGATCAATAGAATAGTGTAAACAGTATAGACAATCCAGAAATAGACTCACCATTAAGTGAACAATTGATTTTTTAGAAAGTGCCAAGGTAATTCAATTTGGAAAAGATATATTTTTCAAGAAATGTTGCTAGAATTATTGTATATCTGTGTGGATAAAATGAACATTGACTCTTAACTCACACTATGCACAAAAAAATAAATCAAAATTGTTGGTTGACCTAAATGTAAGAGTCCAAGTTATTACATTTCTAGTGGAATATATAGCATAAAATCTATGTGGCATTGGTTAGCAAAAGAGTTCTTATAACGGACCTAACAAAAAGGAAATCAATGAAATGATAAGTTTATTAAAATAAAAATTTTGTTTCTATGAGACACATTTACAAAAATGAAAAATTAAGATATTAACTGGCAAAAATATTTGCAAAACACATACTGACAAAGAATTTATCACTCTTCTCATGAAGGGAGGCAGGAGCAACTGACAGGAATACGTGTCCTGCTGTGAGGAACTCTCCAGAGAAGGAAGACTGACCACAGGGATCTTAGGAGTGTCCTCTGGGAGGTGGAACAAGATGGTGACACAGGGCAATGGAGACTGCAGAGAGCCAAACACAATCAGAACTCTCAGCTGGGGCAGGAGCCACCTTCCTTCCTTGAGATGAGACGCCCTGAATCCCACCAGTGTGGGAGAATTGTTATATTAAAGTGTGGGTGTATTAGTAACAGTCTGGGTTAGTAGAGCTTTCAGAGTCTCCTGGACTCATCCTTTCCTAGGACCCTTTGGTTGCTTCTTTCAAGAGTGATTCTGCTGATGAGAAAAACACAAGGGGCAAGACTGGCTGCATAGTATGTGCACCCAATGCAAAATGGAAATGCTCTGCCTTTTGTTCAAAAATTATTAAGAATTTCAAGATGGCGACCCGCCCCCCGGTCCCCCGGCCCCCCGCATTGAACTGCATGTGAGTTCCTCCTAGGATTGAGTCCATGTGACTGTACAGGTCACGTGCTGCAACGCCAGTCCTGACTTGCAAATAGGCTCCCAGTCAGAAGCAAGAGGAAGATCGGAATTCTATGCTGGAATGTTTCTCAAATGTGAGTGCTTAGCAGAATCTTCTGGGGAGCGCTGAATTAATGAGGTTCCTAGGTGCCCAAACTGAAGGTCGTGAGGAGGTTCAGGAACACTTTTTTAATTTGCCAGGTGATTCTGCTGGGCAGACAGGTTAGGCAATCAGAGCTATATAGGTCTCATAATTTTTTTTTTTTTTTTTTTTTTTTTTTTTGCGTTACGCGGGCCTCTCTCTGTTGCGGCCTCTCCCGTTGCGGAGCACAGGCTCCGGACGCGCAGGCTCCGGACGCGCAGGCTCAGCGGCCACGGCTCACGGGCCCAGCCGCTCCGTGGCATGTGGGATCTTCCCAGACCGGGGCACGAACCCGTGTCCCCTGCATCGGCAGGCAGACTCTCAACCACTGCGCCACCAGGGAAGCCCCCTAGGTCTCATAATTTATATGAGATTTGAAGAGGTTTGAATACTCATCTCATGTTGTTCAAATTGAAAGATCTTTACAATCGTATGTGATGATTATCTCTTTAATACTAAGCATAGGTTATTACAATGAGTATATTGGATCATTATGCAAGTGTTGGAATAAGCTAGGGATGCTAAATATCATTTCAAATTCTGCACTTTACTTTTCAGTCCATTCTTACTATCCAATTGACTCCTACTGAAACACCCTTTTCCTTTTCCTTAATCTTCACTTCCTTCTGCTACTTGGACCTTGAAAAAAATCTAGTTTTAAAATATTTGCATGATAGTAGCCCTTAACGCTGTTTAAAACTCTTAGATGATCCACTAGGTCCATAAAAATATTAGTGAAAAATGTAAATCCTATCCAAATGCCTGCAATCCCAAATACTGGTATGTAAAATAATACTTAGGTCTATGCCTGGTAACTGATTCACTTCAAACTACCAAGATCATCAGAAAATATTACCTAAAATTTAGTTTTAGGTTAAGTATATTTTAATTCTTTTTTTAATGCCTTGTGAGCAATATAATTCTTCATTTTCATTGGACTGGACTAGCAGTAATTCTCAGTGTCAGAGGGTCCTGGGCACAGTCAATTAGGCAGACATAGACTGACATCTTAGAACTTGGCCTTGAGATGGAAAATGATACAATGTGAGATACACAGAGTAGTCAAGGAGTCTTTGGGACTATTGATTAAGCTGCTCACAGAACACACTGGACTCTAACCCAGCCCAATCTGTAGAGATCAGCTCTGTATTCTTCCTGACATTTTCTTATTTCCTTCATTTGGAAGCAGAGGACAGACAAGAGTAAAAAGGATATTTCTCCAGTGCTTGCTTTCCAACAGAAAATGCAGTTTAAATATATTTCTTCATGCACCAACTCTGTTTTGTTAAGGTATGTTTCAATTCCCCTCAGGGCTACTTGGTTTATTTTCCTCGAAAAGAATGAAGGGAGGAAGGCGTTGTATAGCAAGCAGGGGCCTCGCAATCCTTCTTTCTCTAGCGCAAGGGCCAAGTGTGCTTCCTGCCATCTGCCTCCTTCCATCTCCTGGTGCTTGTTAGGAACCTGGCAGCCCTGGGCAGAGGCAGAAACCTAGCAGGCCTTGTTGTTGATTTGTAAAAGCAGCCTGATTTGTTAGCTTTGCCAAGCAAGTCCCCTGGGGTAACGGCGGAAAGACTACTGAAACTCTTAGTTGAGGAAAGTACAGGGGCGAGAGCTTAAACTGAGAAGGCTACTAAAACAGTGGGACCTCCAAAACCAACCGGGTCCCCAGCCTCGAATCTTGATTCATTGTTGCCACCACCACACACATTCAGGGGTGAATACTGATCAGAGTCTGCAGTCTGGATCAGGGCTTCTTGCTTCCCTGTCTCCAAACCTCGACTTAGAAACAATGGGTGTGAATCCTCCACTTACTCCTTTTGCTCAGAAAACCCCGGATTCCTATTTGCAGTGTCTACTAAGATGCACGTTCTTAGAACCTTTCAAGTGGCAGAAGAGCTCGTTCTTTCCCTTCAACCTGGCCCACGGCTGCTGGTCTTTACCAGTTGGGAATTTGTGTCATCTGCCTCTCACTTCCCTCCCGGGAGTCTCAGGTCCTCTACATAGAGGAGCTAATACTGTTCCACTGACATCTTAAAATTGAGAAAGGAAAGGAAAGGATACGTCTCACCAAAACGTTCCTGAGAGAAACAGAGGAAAAGACATTTACTTCAAACTACAAATAGTGTCATAGTAGCAGCAATGATATTAACCATCTAAGCACATAACTATCTGAGATTCTAAGATTTGGATTTGTTGGTCGAGAACTTGTCCAGAATATTGAAGTAGAATTTGTTGAAGTGGTTTAACAGCAGCCTCACTGTCTATAGAACAAGGATCATAATTATATCCCCAGATTTTATTTTTATACCCAAACATTTGGAAAAGCACTGCCTTCCTGAAGTTCCCCAGATGAGACATTGACATTACTGTACAGCTCTCAAACCCCAAATGTCTCAGTAATGGTCTCTGTTCCAGACCAGTTGCCCTGAGTTTCTCATCTTTCGGGTGCTGAAAACCTGTCTGGCAGCAAGACCAGCAGCCTCGACATTTTCAGCTTGCGTGTCCAGGGAAGGCCCGTGACTTCCAGACTTCCTGCTGGTTAGACAGTGCCCGCCCCCCCACCCCCGCCGAGACACTCAATTGCCATGTGCTCTGGATCCACTTCTCTCCAGGTTCCCTGAGTTCTCAATCATTTTAGCTCAAAGACTTCCAGGATGAAACCCATCATTCCTCGCATCTTTCCGCTCCTCAGTCATTGCCAGAAAAACAAGACTCTCAGATGAATTGTCATCATGTAGATTCATGTTCCCAATTCCTTGTGTAAATCATGTGTTCTATCCAAACTCCCAGACCTTCCTCCCCAAATCTTCCACTTAGTTCTCTTGGTCTGTTAAAAGCAAATTCTCTTCCTCTAAGCATTCACTTCTGTTTATTATTCCAATGGAAACTTAGTTGTCCCCTGAGGCCACTCCTTCCCTTCAAGTCCTAGAAAATAAAAGCTTTTTCTTCTTTTCTTCCCTCATGCTTCAAGATGTGCTTGTGGAGTTGATAGGATCTCTGCTTCTATTTGTTGCTTCCAGATCTTCTGGCCTTTCAGAAACAGAAGCTCCTTTGAAGTGTGCGGTGCCAGTCTTCATCATTTCCTCTCCTCGTCAGTGTGTTCTACCATCTCTCAGCCCCTGTCTTCCCCTTTCCGGAAGCTTGGTGATCTCAGACATCCAGATATATGACTCATCTAAAACTCTGGCCCCTCAGGTCCTTAAACTCCGTATCCTTAGTGAACTTTTTCTCCAGCTCATCTCTCATGATGCCAAGGATCTCACAAGGATCCAGATCTGGTCATGACCAATGACTGCACTGCTTCTGAAACCTTGATTTCAAATGTGAAGACAGTCTTGGACTCTCACCTTTTATTTCAAAGCATTTATTGTACTATAACCATTCCAGCATTTTCTCTGAGACTTTAAATTTGTAGATTCTTTTCACTACCCATTATCACCTGTTCTTTCCTCACTCTCACATTTAAGAAAGTCTTCTTAGACCTCGTGTCTAGCTCCTGCAATCTCCCGATTTACAGCCCCAAATTTTGCAAACAACTAGCAAGACAGGAACACAACCCCATCCATTAGCAGAGAGGCTGCCTAAAATCACAATAAGTCTACAGACACCCCAAAACACACCACCAGACGTGGGCCTGCCCACCAGAAAGACAAGATCCAGCCTCATCCACCAGAACACAGGCACTAGTACCCTCCACCAGGAAGCCTACACAACCCACTGAACCAACCTTAGCCACTGGGGACAGACACAAAAAACAACAGGAACTACGAACCTTCAGCCTGCAAAAAAGGAGACCCCAAACACAGTAAGATAAGCAAAATGAAAAGACAGAAAAACACACAGCAGATGAAGGAGCAAGATAAAAACCCACCACACCTAACAAATGAAGAGGAAATAGGCAGTCTACCTGAAAAAGAATTCAGAATAATGATAGTAAGGTTGATCCGAAATCTTGGAGATAGAATGGACAATAGAATGGACAAAATGCAAGAATCAGTTAACAAGGACCTAGAAGAACTAAAGATGAAACAAGCAACGATGAACAACACAATAAATGAAATTAAAAGTACTCTAGATGGGATCAATAGCAGAATAACTGAGGCAGAAGAACGGATAAGTGACCTGCAAGATAAAATAGTGGAAATAACTACTGCAGAGCAGAATAAAGAAAAAAGAATGAAAAGAACTGAGGACAGTCTCAGAGGCCTCTGGGACAACATTAAACGCACCAACATTCGAATTATAGGGGTTCCAGAAGAAGAAGAGAAAAAGAAAGGGACTGAGAAAATATTTGAAGAGATTATAGTTGAAAACTTCCCTAATATGGGAAAGGAAATAGTTAATCAAGTCCAGGAAGCACAGAGAGTCCCATACAGGATAAATCCAAGGAGAAATACGCCAAGACACATATTAATCAAACTGTCAAAAATTAAATACAAAGAAAACATATTAAAAGCAGGAAGGGAAAAACAACAAATAACACACAAGGGAATCCCCATAAGGTTAACAGCTGATCTTTCAGCAGAAACTCTGCAAGCCAGAAGGGAGTGGCAGGACATATTGAAAGTGTTGAAGGAGAAAAACCTGCAACCAAGATTACTCTACCCAGCAAGGATCTCATTCAGATTTGATGGAGAAATTAAAACCTTTACAGACAAGCAAAAGCTGAGAGAGTTCAGCACCACCAAACCAGCTCTACAACAACTGCTAAAGGAACTTCTCTAGGCAAGAAACACAAAAGAAGGAAAAGACCTACAATAACGAACCCAAAACAATTAAGAAAATGGGAATAGGAACACACATATCGATAATTACCTTAAATGTAAATGGACTAAATGCTCCCACCAAAAGACACAGATTGGCTGAATGGATACAAAAACAAGACCCATATATTTGCTGTCTACAAGAGACCCACTTCAGACCTAGAGACACATACAGACTGAAAGTAAGGGGATGGAAAAAGGTATTTCATGCAAATGGAAACCAAAAGAAAGCTGGAGTAGCAATTCTTATATCAGACAAAATAGACTTTAAAACAAAGACTATTGCAAGAGACAAAGAAGGACACTACATAATGATCAAGGGATCGATCCAAGAGGAAGACATAACAATTGTAAATATTTATGCACCCAACATAGGTACACCTCAATACATAAGGCAAATACTGACAACCATAAAAGGGGAAATTGACAGTAACACATTCATAGTAGGGGACTTTAACACCCCACTTTCACCAATGGACAGATCATCCAAAATGAAAATAAATAAGGAAACACAAGCTTTAAATGATACATTAAACGAGATGGAGTTAATTGATATTTATAGGACATTCCATCCAAAAACAACAGAATACACATTTTTCTCAAGTGCTCATGGAACATTCTCCAGGATAGATCATATCTTGGGTCACAAATCAAGCCTTTGTAAATTTAAGAAAATTGAAATTGTATCAAGTATCTTTTCCGACCACAACGCTATGAGACTCAATATCAATTACAGGAGAAGATCTGTAAAAAATACAAACACATGGAGGCTAAACAATACACTACTTAATAACGAAGTGATCACTGAAGAAGTCAAAGAGGAAATCAAAAAATACCTAGAAACAAATGACAATGGAGACACGACGACTCAAAATCTATGGGATGCAGCAAAAGCAGTTCTAAGAGGGAAGTTTATAGCAATACAATCTTACCTTAAGAAACAGGAAACATCTCGAATAAACAACCTAACCTTGCACCTAAAGCAATTAGAGAAAGAAGAACAAAAAAACCCCAAAGTTAGCAGGAGGAAAGAAATCATAAAAATCAGATCAGAAATAAATGAAAAAGAAATGAAGGAAACGATAGCAAAGATCAATAAAACTAAAAGCTGGTTCTTTGAAAGGATAAACAAAATTGATAAACCATTAGCCAGACTCATCAAGAAAAAAAGGGAGAGGACTCAAATCAATAGAATTAGAAATGAAAAAGGAGAAGTAACAACTGACACTGCAGAAATACAAAAGATCATGAGAGATTACTACAAGCAACTCTATGCCAATAAAATGGACAACCTGGAAGAAATGGACAAATTCTTAGAAAGGCACAACCTGCCAAAACTGAATCAGGAAGAAATAGAAAATATGAACAGACCAATCACAAGCACTGAAATTGAAACTGTGATTAAAAATCTTCCAACAAGCAAAAGCCCAGGACCAGATGGCTTCACAGGCGAATTCTATCAAACATTTAGAGAAGAGCTATCACCTATCCTTCTCAGACTCTTCCAAAATATAGCAGAGGGAGGAACACTCCCCAACTCATTCTACGAGGCCACCATCACCCTGATACCAAAACCAGACAAGGATGTCACAAAGAAAGAAAACTACAGGCCAATATCACTGATGAACATAGATGCAAATATCCTCAACAAAATACTAGCAAACAGAATCCAACAGCACATTAAAAGGATCATACACCATGATCAAGTGGGGTTTATTCCAGGAATGCAAGGATTCTTCAATATACACAAATCAATCAACGTGATACACCATATTAACAAATTGAAGGAGAAAAACCATATGATCATCTCAATAGATGCAGAGAAAGCTTTTGACAAAATTCAACACCCATTTATGATAAAAACCCTGCAGAAAGTAGGCATAGAGGGAACTTTCCTCAACATAATAAAGGCCATATATGACAAACCCACACCCAACATCGTCCTCAATGGTGAAAAACTGAAAGCATTTCCACTAAGATCAGGAACAAGACAAGGTTCCCCACTCTCACCACTCTTATTCAACATAGTTTTGGAAGTTTTAGCCACAGCAGAGAAGAAAAGGAAATAAAAGGAATCCAAATCGGAAAAGAAGAAGTAAAGCTGTCACTGTTTGCAGATGACATGATACTATACATAGAGAATCCTAAAGATGCTACCAGAAAACTACTAGAGCTAATCAATGAATTTGGTAAAGTAGCAGGATACAAAATTAATGCACAGAAATCTCTGGCATTCCTATACACTAAGGATGAAATATCTGAAAGTGAAATCAAGAAAACACTCCCATTTACCATTGCAACAAAAAGAATAAAATACCTAGGAATAAACCTACCTAAGGAGACAAAAGACCTGTATGCAGAAAATGAAAAAAAAAAAAAAAAAAAAAAAAAAAAAAAAAGAATTGTGTGAAGTTTCTGTTTTCACCTAACCACCTTCTAATCACTACAGTTGGGCCTTTGTCCTCACAATTCTACTCAAACAAACTTTAACAAAATCATTAATATTTGACAAAGCCAATGGTCTATTCTTTGTCCTCATCTCAGTTGCTTTTGGTAGTATTAATTATAGACATTCCTTGGAAAGTGCCACTTTGATCTGCTGGAGTCCCAGACACCATACCCTCCTCGTTTTCTTTATAATTTATTGGTTGCTCCTCTCAACTCATATGCTGGAAAATTGTCCTCTACTATTATATACTGGCTTGCCCAGAATCCTGTCCTTACCATTCTTTTATATGTTATACTTCTTTCTAAGTAATCTAAGACTCTGCAATGTGAAGTGTAGCCTGGGCTTCTCTCATGCATCTCAAATTCATTTGTACACTTGCTTACTTGAAATTCTTTTTTGATGTCACAGAATCAACATAGTCCAAACAAAACTACTGATTTTCTATTAAAATTTCTTTTATTTCCAAACTCCCCATCTCAATAAACAATACTATTATTCATTCAGTATTTAAGTCCAAAAGCTAGAAATCATTCCTGATTTCTCTCTTTCCTCTACACTTATATTTAATCCTTTTATTATTGGGTTGGCCAAAAAGTACCTTCGGTTTTTAAGTAAAAATAAAAGACACATCTTTCATTTTCACCAAGAACTTTATTGAACAATGTATTCACCCTTTTGTTCCACTACCTTCTGCCATTTTTCAGGCAACTTCATAATTCCATCTTCCCAAAACTTTTTATCTTTTCGAGCAAAGAACTGTGCCAGGTGCCTTTTATAGTCTTCCAGGGAATTGAAATTTTTTCCATTAAGAGAATTTTGTAAAGACCTAAATAAATGGAAATCCAAAGGTGCAATGTCCGGTGAATACAGCGGTAAATCAGAACTTCCCAGCTAAGCTGTAAGAGTTTTTGCCTGGTCATCAAACATGCGGTCTTGCGTTATCCTGATGGAAGATTACGTGTTTTCTATTGACTAATTCTGGATGCTTCTCGTCGAGTGCTGCTTTCAGTTGGTCTAATTGGGAGCAGTACTTGTTGGAATTAATTGTTTGGTTTTCCAGAAGGAGCTCATAAGAGAGGACTCCCTTCCAATCCCACTGTATACACAATTTCACCTTCTTTGGATAAAGACCGGCCTTTGGTGTGGCTGGTGGTGGTTCATTTCACCTGCCCCACGATCTCTTCCGTTCCACATTATTATACAGTATCTACTTTTCATTGCCTGTCACAATTTGTTTTAAAAATTGAATGTTTTCAAAAAATAAATATAATAAAAATGGAACGTTTTCATTACATTTAAGTGGAGCATCACATGTGGAAATACGGTCAAGAAGGTTTTTTTCGCTTAACTTATGAGGAACACAAACATCAAAGCGATGAACATAACTAAGCTGGTGCAAGTGATTTTCCACGCTTGATTTGGATATGTTGAGTATGCCGGCTACCTCCCGCATGGTATAACGTTGATTTTTCTCAGTTAATGTCTCGATTTGATCGCTATCAACTTCAACTGGTCTACCTGACCGTGGTGCATCGTTCAGAGAGAAATCTCCAGCATGAAACTTCGCAAACCACTTTTGACACGTTCGATCAGTCACAGCACCTTCTCCATACACTGCACAAATCTTTTTTTTTTGCGTTTCAGTTGCGTTTTTACCTTTCTTGAAATAATAAAGCATAATATACCGAAAATGTTGCTTTCTTTCTTCCACCTTCAATATTAAAATGGCTACATAAAAATTCACCAATTTTGATACGTCTTTTTTTAAATGCACACTGATATGACGGCTGTTACATACAATCTAACAAAATTGTTTCCAATGAAGTTAAAGACAACTAAGTACTACTAGAGCCATCTTATGGAAAAAAACGAACAAACCTTTTGGCCAACCCAATATATCCTACTGGTTCTACTTTCAAAACATACGATAGGGCCTCCCGGGTGGCGCAGTGGTTGAGAGTCCGCCTGCCGATGCAGGGGACGCGGGTTCGTGCCCCGGTCCGGGAAGATCCCACGTGCCGCGGAGTGGCTGGGCCCGTGAGCCATGGCCGCTGAGCCTGCGCGTCCGGAGCCTGTGCTCCGCAACGGGAGAGGCCACAGCAGTGAGAGGCCCGCGTACCGCAAAAAAAAAAAAAAAAAAAAAACATACGATAAAATATGACCACTTCACCGTCCCTACTATTACAACTTCAGATCAAGCCACCGTCATCTCTAAGCCACAGCCTCTTAACCAGCCTCCTTGCCTTTGTTCACCTCCCCCTTCACCTGTAAAGTCATCCTCCACCCTACAGACTTCCCTTCCAGTCACTCCACATTCAATACCCTGTAACAGTTTTCCACAGAATGCAGGAAAATATTTAATTTGTACCATGGTACTAACCCCATCTCCTTCCATTTTTCCCAGAATTTATTGTTTTAGCAACAATTACCTTAAAAGCTGCCTCTTGAACATGTCAGTGCCATTCCCACTCTAGGGCCTCTGATGCTCACCTTTCCTTGTATAATTATTCTCTTAATGATCTTCATGTGGTTTCCTCCTTGCTCATAATTCCAGTCTCTATTCAAATGTTAAATTTTCAAAAGCAGGGCTTCCCTGGTGGTGCTGTGGTTGAGAGTCCGCCTGCCGATGCAGGGGACATGGGTTCGTGCCCCGGTCCGGGAGGATCCCACATGCCGCGGAGCGGCTGGGCCCGTGAGCCATGGCCGCTGAGCCCGTGCGTCCGGAGCCTGTGCTCCACAACTGGAGAGGCCACAACAGTGAGAGGCCCGCGTACCGCAAAAAAAAAAAAAAAAAAAAAATTTTTTTTCAAAAGTCTTCCCTGATCATTCCAGCTAAAAGGAGACATCTGCCTCCTGGTAATTCTGCATCCCAATACTGTTATCTTATTCACAGCCCTTATCATTACTTCCAATAATATTTGTTATTATTTGTGCGTTTATTAGTTGTCTACTGGCCCTTCTTACTATGATGTAGCCCCATAAGACTCTTTCCTGTTACTGCTTTTTTTCAGGAAGTGCAAATTATGCCTTCAGAAACTAATAACGGTAACAACAACAATAATTAAAATTTATATAGTGTTTATATGTGCTAGGCACTGTTTTAAGTGCTTCTCATATATTAAATCATTTAATTTTCACAACTGTATGACATATCTACGATTTTTTTTATAGATAAGAAAAATGCACAGACCACACAACCAGGAAGTTAGTAGAGGTAAGATTCAAACCCAGGTAGTCTGGCCTCAGAGTCCAAACTCTTAGCCACTACACTGTGTTCTTCTGATTTATTGGCTGTCTGACTACCTCACTCTTGAAGTAAGGTCTTGAAATTCATACCTGTCCATATTTAATCTGACCAATGTTCCAAACTGGCCAGAACACCTCAGTGATACAGTCATTGAACTCTGTAAAAGCAGTTCAATATTGTTGTAGATCAGTGTTCCTCAAAGTTCGGTCTTAAGAAAATTTTACACTTTTAAAAAAATTTTGGGGGGCCTCAAAGAGCTTTTGTCTATATGGGTTATATCCCTTAATAGTTACCATTTTAGAAATTAAAGCTGAAGATTTAAAAAAAACCTATATATTAATTAATTTTGAAATAATGATACCATTACATGTCACTATAAATAATATTGTAATGAAAATTAACTATACTGATAAAAGAAATATAGAGTGCGAAGAAAAGCACTATTTTACATTTTTGTAACTTGCTTTTATGTCTTCTTCCATAGAAGACAGCTGGATTCCCAAATCTGTGTGTGCATTCAATCTGTTGTGATATTACACATCATGTAGTCTCAAGAAAACTTCACTGTACACTTGGGGGAGAATAAGAGGGAAAAAAGGAAATGACTTCTTAGTGTTAATACAAGCAGTGTTTTGACAGGTAAGATCACATTTTGAGAACTACTTTCCTGAACTGAATTTACACATCGACCTTCTGTTCCCTAATCCCCCAGGTTGTTCTCACTAAGGTAAATAACTAATTTGAATACTTTAACCTACATTTATGTTGACCACATTAATTTTCATTATTTTTTCCAGCTCAATCGTTCCTGCTTGCTAATGTCATTTTAAAATGGCTGTTAGATGCTATTAAATTAAATGCTCTTATAAGGTATAAGCTTAATAAATGAAGTTGCCATAAAAATTAAATAATCAATCAACTGGAATTCAGTCATTCATCCATTCAACAAATGCTAACAAAGTTATTATCGGGTGCCTGGCTCTGTTTTAGGTCTTGGGCTTCATAAGTGAACAGATGCAGACAAAAGCCTGTGCCCTTGTGGGACACACATGCTAAGTAAGGGAGACAGACTGTAAAGAAGAGAAGATACGTAAGTGGCTCTGTTTGTTCATTTCTGTTTCCTCAGACCTTAATCACAAAGATGAGATCACCAGGCAACATTTAAACTAACTCCTGATTTCTGCTCTATTGAATGTACACAATGCCTTGCCTAACCTGTTGATTCCTTCCCTGGATTAGAAGGAATAAGAATAAAGAATTAAGTGGTTAAAGAATGGCTGCCCCTCTACCCCCAGCCTCCCCTTAACAAATTTGCAGGTGGACCACGCGGGCAAGAGAGCATCCAAAGGAAGATCAGGGGAAGTCAGCAGTCTGCACACAACGGAAAAATGACGAAGAATCTGAGCTTCTGCCTTAATGATTAACTGAGATTGTTTTCCCTTTAAAAATTGTCACGGCTGAGCAGAATCTTCGGAGTTGGTGTCCAGACATGAGTCCAACTTCTCCCCAGATTGCTGGCTTTTCTGAATAAAGCACTTTCCTTGCTACTGACACTTGCCCCGTGATTATTGGCTTTTGGGTGGTGAGCAGCTGAACCTGAGTTCAGTATCAGATATGGTATGTTCAAAAGTGGTAAAAAGAAAAAGACAGATGGGAGCCTAGTAAGGGAGATGTGGTGTGCATGGGAAGGTGAAATTTAAACCTGGGTGGTGAGAGTTAGTCTTATAGAGAAGGTGACAATGAGCAAAGGCTTGAAGAAGATGTAGCATTACCTGTGCAGATAAGTGGGGGAAGAAAGTTCTGTGAAGAGGGAGCATCCAGGCAGAGGCCCCCAGCAGCCCATGTACCTGGTGTCTGGGGAACAGCAGGAGGAGTGGCCCAGCACAGGGGAAAGTATTCTATGTGAAACCAGAGATGCCAGGCACCAGTCCTGTACGTCTTGCATGATGTTAGCTTTTATTCAGAGCAAAATGGCAAGTCAGTTCTAGTTTGGATTATGAATGTGTGCTGCATGAACCTGCACAAAAAGCATAATTATATGTCTTAATGTCTTGGATATAAAATTAAGAAATTGTACCAGAAAATTTCCAAGATTCTGACAGACTATAATTCTATGATACTAAGACATTTTAAATGTAAATAAAGAAATACAAAACAACTAATAGAAGCTAAAATTATTAGTCACAAAACTGAAATTTCCATGAAGATATAATTCAATGAGGATGTATTTTACAATGTGCAAATCGGAGAGACAAAATCAGCAATAGATAGCACAGGGATTCAAACAGTTAAAAAGAAAAATAAAGTCTAGTCTCTAATGAAGTAAACAGAAAGCAAATTGAGATGAAATTCAGAATGTTACTGATGAGACTATTAAGATCTATATATTATTTATTCATTCTTACCACAGGTAGAATATATCAATATCATATCATAAAATATTATAGTGTCTTAAAAGAAACTAAGTGTCCAGTTCTGTGTATAAGGAGCTTAGAAAGTCACCACTCCACCCTAATAAGTAAAAAGCTAAACAGACTGGAAAATTAACTCTTCCTGAATCCCCAGGGCAAACAGCTGCTCCCAAGATTGGAGAGAGGGACAGGCAAATACAGGGAGTCTCAGCTCACCAGAGCAGATTCCAGTGCTGGGGTAGGAAATCAGCACTGTAATTTACAAACTGCTGGAGGCTCAGTGCCGACAAGTCGGAGAGTTAAAAGGCATCAGGGGTACCCAGTCATAGTCAATACTGTGAGATTTACCTCCAGGAATATAACCAGATTCCCATAGTAAATATAGGAGAAAAATCCCCCAAGCATTCCTGCTGGGGGAGAGGGAAAGAGCCACTTTGAAATATGCCTGGATATTCTGTTCTTCTTAACAAGGGTTGCCCGCAGGGAAAACTAGTTAACCAGAGCCTAACCTGCTGGGGTTTTATCACAGTCTAACTAACCAGGGAAGGGAAACACCCAACTCCAGCCCACTCTAGCCATCCTGTCCTACCTAAGGGGGGAGAAAAAAACTGAGAAACTCTTGTGAAGTTCATGGTCTGGAGACACAGGCTCACTAAAAGACTGAGACCTAACACAGGACCATAGAGTGTCTCCTATCCCCCCACACCTCACCTCCACGTTACTACGGCCTATTTATAGCAGTTCCTTTTTGCCCAGTACATCATGTCCGAGTCTTAAGAAAAAAATTGTAAAACATACCGAAAGGCAAGTAACACAATTTGAAGACACAGAGAAAGCATCAGAACCAGATGTGGCAGGGATGTTAGAATTATTAGACTGGGAATTTAAAACAACTCTGATAAATATGCTAAGGACTCTAGTGGGTAGACAACACACAAAGAACAGGTGGGTAATGTAAGCAGAGAGACAGAAGTTCTAAGAAACAACCAAAAAGAAATGCTAATGATCAAAAACATTAAAACAGAAATAAAGAATGCCTTTGATGGGCTTACTAGTAAACTGGACATGGCTGAGGAAAGAATATCAGAGCTAGGAGATCTATCCATAGAATCCTTGAAAGCTGAAAAGCAAAGAGACAAACAAAACAGAAGGGAATATCCTAGGACTGTGAGAAAACTGCAGAAGGAGTTAACACATAAGTAATGTGAATACACAGGAGAAGATGTTACCAAACACAGGTTCGGATGCTCAATGCTCAAAAGCCAATAATTGAGGGGTAAGTGTTGGTAGAAATGAAAGGTGCTTTATTCAGAAAAGCCAGCAATCTGGGGAGAAGTTGGACTCATGTCTGGACACCAACTCCAAAGATTCTGCTCAGCCGTGACAATTTTTAAAGGGAAAAAGGAGAAACAATCTCAGTTAATCATTAAGGTAGGAGGTCAGATTCTTCATCATTTTTCCATTGTGTGCAGACTGCTGACTTCTCCTGATCTTCCTTTGGACGCTCTCTTGCCTGCATGGTCTGCCTGCAAATTTGCTAAGGGGAAGCTGGGGTAGAGAGTCAGTTATTCTTTAACTACTGGATTTCATTCATACTCCTTTTAATCCAGGAAAGGAGTCGACAGGTTAGGAAAGGCATTGTGTACATTCAGTAGAGCACAAGTCAGGAGTTAGGTTAAATGTTACCTAGTGATCTCATTTTTATAATTAAGGTTTACGGGGAACAGACATAGACAAACAGGAAAGGGGCAAAGGAGCTGCTTACAAGTCCCCACTTGTCAGACATCATTCCATTTTTATGGGATTAGGGGCTAGGTCCATCTTCTGTAACTTCTTTGTGCTGACATAGGGCACCATATTTTCTGAGTGGAAGATGTTGACATGGGTCTCCAGCATCTCTTTGCTGACAATTTTAGTTTCCTGCTTACATATATGGGCAGAGCAAGCTGTTCTAACGCCCACAAAGATATAATTATGTGCAATACTGTTAATCTCATTATTTCATCAGACACTGATTCTGTGACTCTAAGGTCCTAATCATTAACTACTTGAGCCTACGCTTTTGAGACTCTGGGAGGCCTGGGAGACTTCAGCTTTCTACAAACAAGAGGCAGGGGACATAGAGGGTCCTTTGTATTTAGGGAGGGCCCTGCAGGGTTCTGCTTGGTTCCAAAGAAGGGGAGAAAGGAATAGAAGAGATTTTTGAAACAATAATGACTGAGAATTTCCCCAAATTAATGTTAGTCATCAAATCACAGATCTAGGAAGCTCAGAGAACATTAAGCAGGATAAATGCCAAAAAACTCCTAAACAAACCCAAAACAAACCCAAAACTACACCTAGGCATGTCATATTCAAACTGTAGAAAATCAAAGATGAAAGAAGCCAGAGGAAAAAACTCTTTACCTGTAGAGGAACTAAGGTAAGAATTACATCCAACTTCTCCTCAGAAAGCATGCAAGTAAGAAGAGACTGGAGTGAAATATTTAAAGTGTTGAGAGAAAAACCCCGCCACCCTAGAATTTGTACCCTATGAAATTATCCTTTCAAAGTTAAAGAGAAATAAAGATTTTATCAGGCAAACAAAAATTGAGGAAATTTGCTGCCAGTAGATGTGCCTTGCAAGAAATGTTAAAAGAAGTTTTTTTTTAGAGAGAAAGAAAATAATATAGGTCAGAAACTTGGATCTGCATAAAGGAAGGAAGAACATTGAAGAAGAATTAGTGATGGTAAAATAAAAACTCATTTTTCTTATTCTTCATCGATCTAACAGGTAAAAGGTTGTTCAAAATAATTAGAGCAACAATGTATTTGGTTGTGTATGCTTATATAAATATCACATATATGTTTATATACAAGTGAAATGAATGATGGCAGTACTATAAGGGACAGGGGGAGAAATAGGGAGGAAGTAGAACTATTTTGTTATAAGGTACTCACACTGCTGGTAAAGTGGTATAGTGTTATTGTAAGTGGGCTTAGATTAGTAGTAAATGTATATTGTGAGCTCTATGGCAACCAGTAAAGCAAGTAAACAAAAGAAGTATTAAAGAAACTAAGATCTGAGGAATACTGGAGATTTTTTTTAAAAATGTATTTAAATGCATGTGCTCCTATGAAGCCTTAACTGGCCTCCAAAATAACGAATTGTTGGCAAACTGTCAGCTTTCCATCAGGGAATTCAAACGAGTCTCTTGAGTCCGAGACAAGGATCTATAAATTGGAGAAACTGTCAGTGGAATTACAGCTCATGATCAACACAGCAGCACACTCTGGCTTTTTGACACCTTAGCCTAAGACCTCAGGTCGAGTAAAGCTATATTATCACATTAGCTTCAGAAGAGGCTTGGAGAACTACTCTTTGAAAGAAGCAACTTAACACCAGTCACTTTTCTGTTGGACTTTTCTGGTTATCACTTAGGGCTTAAGGGATAAAGGATACTATTTAGTGTCCTTTCCTCACCCAGGGTGCAAGAATCAGTGCTACTTCAAAGGAAAGGGAAAGGGAAGGTTAGCCCAAGGTCCATGAACAGATATGCAGTGAGGGAGTGATGCTCCAGGGCCCAGATACTCAATCCAGAGTCCAGGAAGGGATGGCTTACAGCTCACTCAGCGCTGGCATCAAGGCAAAATGCACTGGGCTGTCATCCAAGTTCCCAGCACCAGCTCCCGGGCTCTCCTGTCTTCTACTAGCAAGCTTCTGTCTTCATATGCTTCATGAAGTTTCATTTGACTGGAGGATTTTAGCCCAGATCAGTGCTCCTATTTGAGGCAAACACCCTTTCTACCTGGTTAAATCTCCTGATAGAGTCTCATTGACTTCACATCACGAATAGCTAAGATGAGTTTAATTCAATGTATTTTTATACTGAGTGTCTCTTATGTGCCATGTCACTCATGGCGTTACAGGAGATTCTGAAAATAATAAAGAAGTCAGACAGGAGCTCATTTCTAGAGCTGTGCTGTCCAATGCAGTAGCCACTACCCACATGTGGCTATTGATACTTGAAATATGGTTGGTCCAAACTGAGACATGCTATAATTATAAAAGGCACACTGGGTTTTATCAAATTAGTATGAAAAAAGATTATAAAATATCAATATAAAATAATTTTATATTGATTATATTCTGAAATGATAAGATCTTGGATACGATAAAAACATTATTAAAATTAATATCGCCAACCATGGGGAGTCAGGTATTCGAATTATGATCCATGGTCTTTCAAATAACTTTATTAATATATTTGAAAAATCAGATAACAAGAAAGAAAATTTCAGCTGAGGAATTGAAACTGTAAAAAAAATCAAATGGAAATTCTAGAATAAAAAAATGTGATAACTGAAATTAAGAATGCTGAAGTATGTATTCATTCAGCTCCTCGATAAATACCCAAAGAAAAGCCCACATACATGCTCCAGGAGAAATGCAGAAGAATGATTCTAGCAGCACTATTCAAAATGGTCTAAAATGGATAAATAAATTGTGGTCTATTCACACAATGGCATAAGTATACAACACTGAAAATCAACAGCAGGATAGATGGATGTCACAAACACAGTGTTTTGTGAAAGAATGTATATATGAAAGAATATGTACTATATGATTCCGTTTATATGAAGTTCAAAAATAGGTAAAAATAATCTGTGGTGTTAGAAGTTAGGACAGAGTTACCTCTTAGGAGAAGAGAGAGGGTCATGATTAGGAGGGGACATAAGCGAGGCTTCCAAGATGTTCTATTTGTTGATTTGGGTGGTAGTTACATAAATGGATTCACTTAGTGGTGATTCCTCAAGCTGCACACCTAAGACTGTAAATGTTTCTATATGTATATAAAAAGTTTATAACATAACACATAATACAATATAATAAACTTCAATAAAATGTTCATTGAAGTAAAGCAAAAAAAAAATCTCCATTTCTTTTTACCTTTTAAATATGGCTACTAAAAAATTTAAGTGACAAATGTGACTCACATTATATTTCCATTGGATAGCACTGCTCTAAAGAAGAAAAGATTATCATAAAGCATTAAGTAGGATCACAAACTAGATTATGCAAAATGCTATAACTGAGATTTTTTTTAAATATAATGGAAGACATTAGTAAGAAGTCCAAGAAAGCATCATGGAAAAGACAGGATTTGCTCTGTGCTCTAAACTATGGGTAAATCTGAACTATAAATACTCTATACTCTTTGAAGACTTAAATAATTTGTTTCAATTAATCTTCCTTTCATACCGTAGCCTCTGTCCTGCACCAAAACTTCTTCCCTCCCATCCCTTATGATTTGGGAAGTTATATTGCTGATGAGACACAGTGCCATTATTTCAAGGGATCACGTGCCTTATGGTTGTGTTTTTTATCTTTTCAACAATATTGTCACTAAAGCCAATGTGGATACTGTTTCATCATCAGTTGGGACTTCATTACATAACTGAGTTATCCTGGACCCTCAGTATCAATGGAATGTAAGCATTCTTTTACTAAACTAAACAGAAACTCCTGAAGTTAAGAACCTAAAAACAGCGTTTCTCTTGCTGTTTATAATTGTGAAATTTGCACTTCCTTCCTTAGTAAAGACCACTGGGTTCTAAAATTAGCCATAATCTGCAACTGAGACCACTCACAACTAAGTCCCACTCTCCTGCATCAACTTTACTCTAGCAATTCTCGCCAATTCACCATCTGGGTCAGGTCATATTAGCATGAACACTGGAATCCATAATTGCTAGATCTCATTTTCATTTTCTAAAGCATATATTTTGTAAACAAGTTGCAGAAAATCACTACCTTGTAACTGTGAAGGAACTACAGAAAGCCAAGACCCATCTTTCTTTTATACTCCCCTCTGCTCCCTGCACTTCTGAAGCCAATTGAAGCCAGTCCCTAGCAGATTTGGTCTCATGAATGTCATATATAAAGTTACCCACAAATTGATGATACCCAAAACAATATCTAATCCTGGAAGGACAGGAAGGTCCTACCCTAATACAAGTACACTGACGCAGCAGCCTTCCTCAAGATGTGCTTCCTCACCCAGGACTATCACAAGATAGTCCACTTCTGCGTACAGGGCTTCTGCCAGTATGAACCTCCTGTTTAATCTCTAGATGGAGGTAGTAATCCATAGCCCCTTTTTATTTGATCTCATTAAGGAACTTCAGGTAATGTATAGTTAGCCTCTCATCATATCATCCACACCAAAAGAGAGAATATATTCACATTGATCTCCTGTTTTCTGCTTGTTTCTTCTCACTCTAGTTGCAAACTGCATCTGCTTCTTCCTTTGCTCTCTAATTTCTGGTTGACCAACATCACTAGCTCTGCTTCATGTAGACTTATCTCCACCTCCACCCTCCACCCCACCTGCTTTACCCCAGGATCTCAGAGCTCATCCCCACCATTATTGACCCCAGAGAGGCTGGGCTGTCTGTGACTCTCAAGATAAGTCAGCAGCCTGGAATGCAGCAATCTCCAAGTAGGTGGATGCATTATTTATGGCTATAAGATATTAATCAAGTAACAAAACACAGCAAGTCTCCCTAGTGCCAATGCCGTGGAGAAGACGGTTCTGGGAATGGGATCAGACTGTGTAGCGGTTTAGAAGCAGGTGGCAGAATAGAAAAGAGAGAAGGAGGCAATGATTTCTGACAGCTTTACTTTGTGTCAGATGCTGCCCATGCGAAAGTCTCCCTTTCATACATTTGGAAATGAAGTCTCAGAAAGATTAAATATGTGTCACACAGCAAGTAAGTGGGAATAGGCTTCAAACACTGGTTCTTCTAACTCCTCCACATGCCCTTTTCTTTCGCTTTATCACCTGTTTGTACACTGAAGCACATATTTGTATATTTTTGGAAAAACGTGTTCAGAATAAGTTTAGGGATAAATACAAAAGCAATGATAAAGAAAGAACCTAGGCCTCCCCTTGGACTTTGCATCCTCAGGCCTCGAGCTGAGATCAGGAGGTGATTTTCCTCGTTTCACAATAGACTTGGAATGGTAATGACATCATGGACGTCTTCCATCCCTATGCTCTGGTTTGAATTTGCTTCCATTTGAGGCCAATATTAGGTCAAATTTCCAATCTTCAGACTTTCCATTTTTAGCAATAAAGACCAAGTTTTACAGTATCTGTTTTGTTCAAGCTCTTCACTGAGATGATCCAATACCTAGTACCTCTGGACAACTAGAATTGCTTAATCCCAATGATTAAATAAAACAAAAATATCTCATATTTTTAGGCACAGCCTATTAATTTATTAGTTTGGGCTCCTTAAAGTTGTTCAAACAATTTATTTGGCCTTAGCACACATCTAAGTTGGAGAACAAGTAAAATCATCTCCAGGCTGAAAGTCCAAAAATATGAAGCTGGTGGGTTTGGGGCTATTTTCCAAAGCAACACAGTAGTGTGGACACTATTCTATTAGTAGTGTGGATAAATGTAACTAATAATAAGTTTTAAGTCTGTGTGACCTCCATGCAAACTACATTTTGGCAACCAAACAACTTCTAAAGTCATCCAGTTGTAATAGTGTGATGCAAGCTGTGCACGTACATTTCCGTTAGATGATTTCTAATGTTTCATGAGAATTCTTGCTTATTAATGAGGTTTGGAGTAGAAGGGAAGCTGAATTATAGAAATAGAAGCACAAGCATACAAAATTCAGAGAAATGCCTCCACTGTTTCTTTCTAATTTTAGTTTAATTTTCTTATTTCACAGATAAGAAAATTAAAGCCTACATTATCTAACATTCCATAAATACCCAGAGCTCAGAGAAAATAGTGAGTCTCTCTCTCTTTTTTTTTAAATAATACTTAGCTCATATTGTCATAGAGTAAGCATTTAGGAAATGTTCCTCAGAGTGAGTTGAATTCATGATGAAATCCATGTCATTGAATTTTCTTATAAACACCTAGGCAAATTCACACAGTGAATATTCCCTTTTCATAATCAGTCCTTCAATTATATTAACATTGATTTCTCACCATTATAATTCTATTAAAAACTCTTGTAAATGAAGATTTTAACAGTAAAAAATAAAATATTATATAACACAGTATTTAACTTCAGGAAAATTATTGTGCAGAACACTGAATAAAAAAAAAAAAAAGCAAGCAGTTACTACCCTCTCAGTCCAAGATGTAATATCATGAGATAGCCTTTAAATTACATTGTTATAAAAGTGTTGCTTTACAGATTCCGTAGGAATTAATAATGGTCCTGAAAATAAACTAGATGGTTTCTTTTCCTTGGCCTCCATTGTACGTCTTAAATGGCATTTCTGTACTCACAGTCATCTTTTTTAAGTGAATAAACTTGTCTAACATCCAGGAATTACTCTGGGGAAAGATACTCTATCCATGAGGTTGAATTTCTTTTTTCCCCAGAAGAAGGTAAATTGGATTATCCAAACCACTGTTATTCCCATTGCAGCCTTGCCTTTTTTCTTCGGTGTGCTCTTTGTGTCTGCACTGTTCTAATGAGCTCCACTATGGAGGATGACCCCGGACGCTGTCAAGACAATGCTTCCTTGAGAAGTCAAACAAACTGGCAGAAACGCCTAACGAAAAAATGATGAACTCAGATACCATCACACGCAAAGAATCTGAGGGAAATCATTTCAGTTCTATATATGGTTCAGGACAAGCAATTAAAGAAGACGTAAGTATATTCATACAAATACTAGCCACTTGCATTTTCACATAGTCCAGGAGTTGTCTTGGGCTAGTAAAACTGAGCTTATCTTCTGCATGGAGACATCTACCTTCTTAAAATCCATTCTGAACACAAGCTTGGGCACTACTGGGTTGCAATTTACTCCTCAAGAGTAGACACTTTCTAAGCTTATTAAAACATACAGAGCTCAGCACAGTGTCTTTGCACTTATTTCCTATTGAGTTGAAATTTGTAAGTATATTTTAAAGGCAAATATATTTTTTGCTATTTCACAGAATGACCTATTTCTAAGAATATTAAATATGTGCTTTCATAGAGGTAGTTTACTGTTAAACCTTACCTCAGTTTCATCATCCATAAAATGGGAAAATAGTAAAACCTTACTTGCAAGATTGGGAGGGTTAAATGGGGTAATACCCTTAACAGTGCCTGCCTGGTAAAATGTGAGCCCTGGAATGAATTTTAGTTGTTATTCTTGTTCCTCCTTTTTTGCCTTTTATTGCTATTACTGATTACTAAAGTCTTAAGAAAGTCCATTGTACTTACCATTGTTCCACATTCGAATGTTATAAAACAGCTTGAAAATACACAGACAAAACACTCCCATACATACATTTATGTGTATTCAATCGATTGATTAGTAACTGGTGAATCATTTCACCAGTAACTGGTGAAAGCATTTCCTAGAATGCTTCTTCTGGGCCAAGTTTACCAGAACTCACGTAGGAAAGACCCCACGAGTAGCACAGGTGGGAGTACAGCCATTCAACAGCTGCAACGGGGCAGCCGTAGCACAACTGCTGCGTCTCCGGTGCCTCCTCACTCAGAACCGTGCCAGGGCTGCTAAAAACACTGGGCTCCTGAAGAAAATGGAAACTCGCAAAGCCTGTTCCTCTGAAAAAGACTCGGACACTCACGCAATATCCTCTCACTCTCCTTCTCTCTCTTATGCGCGCACGCGCACACACACACACATTCGCCCACACAAAATCTCATTTGCCTGCCTTCAGAGAGATAAAAGCGAGAACTGAGGCACATCTGCAGACAAGGAGGACTAAGTGTACTTCACCTTTTCTTCCCAGTCCTTTCTCTTCTATCATCTTTTCCACCCACCTTGCTCATTGTTTTATCTTTGGAAGATAATAATCTTAATAATTCTGATTAAAAATAGTTTTTAGCGTGTTAAGTGTTCATCTTGGTGTGTTGCCCTCTTTACAGGAAAAGGGATGCAGGGTAGAGTAGGACCTGCTGATAGCAACATTTAAACCAAAAGTGAAGGACAGGTTCTTCGATTTGGGTAAATACGTTGGGGCAAGAGGAGTGTTTAGAAGATCCTTTATTTCAAACACTGTGTAAAACTGTCTGCTTCTCTTACATGTGTGAATGCCTTGAAACCCATTGAAAAGACTCTGAGGCCAGCCCAGATGCCTAAGGTATGCTACTAGGCATGTCTGGAGGATGCAAAACACTTCTGGCCCTGATATGATGAAATATTAATCCAGGGACTTTGATTCTGGCTAGACATCTAATAAGAAGTGAGAGTGTGCACTGCTTACCCAGGTATCCATGGCAGGTACATTTAACCCCCTTTATCCTGAGGAGTTTACTCTTGCCAATTACAGCTTCATGACACTGCACTTGAGCTTGGGGATCTGAGGTAGTAAGGCAGAAATGCAAGTCCATGCTCCATACCAGGACGTTTCTAATCTCAATATAGGCAATATTATTGCTCTTGATCTGTGAAACTTCCTTTGTTTTTTCTCTCACTGGGAACCTGACAAACAACTACTACCATTTACCCTTTGACAATCTTCCACCACCTCAGTAAGGTATGTGGTACGTCTATAGTGCTTTCCGAGGATCATGAATTTTGTTTTCAGTTACTCTTTGTTTCCCCTATGCAGTTCAACAATCAGGTACTTGCCAAAAGAAAACCTAGATAACTGACCCATCTACATAAAAGTGCTAGAAGACAGCCAATCCAAAGAAATTACATACATATGGAACTGTCTTTTTGGAGGGTTACTTTTAAAAATTTAACTACTTTTTCATTGAAGTATAGTTAATTTACAATGCTATGTTAGTTTAAGGTGTACAGCAAAGTGATTCAGTTATACATGTACATATATATCTATTCTTTTTCAGATTCTTTTCCATTATAGGTTATTACAAGATATTGAATATAGTTCCCTGTGCTATATAATAGGTCCTTGATGTTTATCTATTTCATATATAGTAGTGTGTACGTGATAATCCCAAACTCCGACTTTATCTCCCCCACCCCCCACTATCCCCTTTGGTAACCATAAGTTTGTCTTCTATGTCTGTGGATCTATTTCTATTTTGTAAGTATGTTCATTTGTATCAGTTTTTTAGATTCCACATATAAGTGGATATGATATTTGTCTTTCTCTGTCTGATTTATTTCACTTAGTATGATAATCTCTAAGTCCATCCATGTTGCTGCAAATGGCATTATTTCATTCTTTTTATGGTTGAGTAATATTCCACTGTACATATGTACCACATCTTCTTTATCCATTCATCTGTCAATGGACATTTAGGTTGCTTCCATGACTTGGCTATTGTAAATAGTGTTGCTATGAACACTGGGTACATGTATCTTTTCAAATTACTGTTTTCTTGGATATATGCCCAGGAGTGGGATTGCAGGATCATATGGTAACTCTATTTTTATTTTTTTAAAGAATCTCCATAGTGGCTGCACCAATTTACATTCCCACCAACAGCGTAAGAGGGTTCCTTTTTCTCAACATTCTCTCCAGTATTTATTTTTTGTAGAGTTTTAAATGATGGCCATTCTGTGAGGTGATATACCTCATTGTAGTTTTGATTTGTGTTTCTCTAATAATTAGTGATACTGAACATCTTTTCATGTGCTTGTTGGCCATGTGTATGTCTTCTTTGGAGAAATGTCTATTTAGGTCTTCTGCCCATTTTTGGACTTTTTTTTATATTAAGCTGTATGAGCTGTTTGTATATTTTGGAAATTAATCCCATGTCGGTAGCATTTTTTGCAAACATTTTCTCCCATTCTATTTCTCCCATTCGCCCATTGTTTACGGTTTCTTTTGCTGTGCAAAAGCTTTTAAGTCCCATTTGTTTATTTTTGTTTTTACTTCCATTACTCTAGGAGATGAATCAAAAAAAATATTGTTGTGATTTATGGGCTCAACATTTTAAATGTTCTATGAGGTGCATGAATCTGTGTTCCCATTTCTCTCTCCAGGTTTGGGAAGTTTTGAGCGATTTTTGTTTTAGATATACTTTCTTTCCCTTTTTCTTTCTCTTTTCCTTCTGGGATTCCCATAGTGTTTATATTTCTCAACCCCCCCCCCCCAACTTTTTTTTTGGTGGAGTCCCATAAGTCCTGTAAGCTTTCTTCATACTTTTTCATTCATTTTTCTTTTTGCTCTTCTGACTGGATATTTTCAACTTATCTACCTTAAGTTCACTGGTTCTTTATTCTTTATTCTATTTAGTCAAGTCTGTTATTGAATATCTCTGTTGAATTCTTTAGTACTATTATTGTATTCTTCATCTTTAGGATTTCCAGTTGGGCTCTTTGGACATTTCTTTTTTTAATCTCAGCTCTTTAAATCGATTATTTCATTGTATTCTTTTTTCCCCCCATCATTTTTATATTTTCTTTTTTGTTCTTCTTTAAACTTCTTGGTCTGGAGTGTCATCAGAAAAATGTCAAAAGAGGGATTTTCTACTGTCTTCCCCCCCCAAAGAAGCCAATATTGACAATCACCCTTGAATGAGAGTGACATTTTGGAAGTCCAGGATTTTTGTGACAATATTCCAGCACAGAGTTGGAGCAAAAAAACCCCAGAGACTGGATACATTGAAGAGGGTAAGAGGAATAGTTTCAAATTACCTGTGTGAACCATCCTTCAAGGCAGCACAGCTCAGTGCCAAGGACTTCTTGGCATGAAATTGCTCCCACAGGGGAAAATTAGGTTGTGTGAGTGAATGCCTGTCTCCCTCATCCATGTTGGATGCTGACAATGAACTACAATTCTTTCTCAATTCATTTAGAGTACTGAGTTGTATTGTAACACTGGAGGGTACAGAGGGGCTGAGAAGTCTGCAGTCAGGGCTCTTAAAGAACATGATAAATATGAAGAGTCTTTTCATGAACCCCATAAGAAAGTTCTCCTATGAGGCCCCAGAATACCTTGTCTGTGGATATCCTCAACTCGCCCAGGAGCACCATTAGCACTCCACACAGATCCCCACACCTTGGCCAGCTCCCTGTACGGGGCCCAAGGGAGGCAAGTGCAAGTGGTTGCAGGTGGCTAGTAAGCACGTGCAAAACACAAACCAAAGTCTGAGGGACTGGGAGAAAGCACACAAACGAGCATTAATCACTGCCTCAGAGAAAGCAAGTGGGAGGTTGTCTGCACCTGGGCTGGATTTTCGGGATTGAGAGAAGGCATTCAAAATTAATAATTCTCCCCCAACAGGGAACAAGAAATGTGGAACAAGTGCACCATAGTAAAGGTCTGAGAAAGCTTCAGAATTCCTTGCAGGACTGATAGAATGTATTTCTCTCACCAAAGCTGTCAGTAATGACTGGAGTAGGTGGCTCCTTCTTCAAATGTGAAGACAGCTATATAAGCCTTTAAGGAACATGACACCACCCAAGGAACATAAAAATTTTCCAGTAACCAACCCCAAAGAAGTCAAGATCTGTGATAAATAATTCCAAAGAGTTGAATTAAGGAAACTCAGTGAACTACAGGAAACAAAGAAAGATAACTAAATAAAATCAGGAGAAAAATACACAAATAAAATGAGAGTTTAATAGAGTGATGGAAATCACGAAAAAGAATCAAACAAAAACTCTGAGGCTAGAGAATATAATAAATGAAATAAAAATTGCAATAAAGTGCATCAACATCAGACTTGATCAAGCAGAAAAAAGAAAATGTTAAGTCAAAGGGAGGTCATTTGAAATTATCCAGTCGGGGAAAACAAAGAAAAATGAATGAAAAGAGTGAAAAAAAAAACCACATTAATTATAGGATCACTTAAGGAAATAATCTATGTGTTATCTACTGAATCCAGAAAAAGGAAAGAGAGAAAATGGGGCAGAGAGCTTATTTAAAGAAATAATGGCTGAGATTTCTGTGCATTAATTTTGTATCCTGCAACCCTACCAAATTCATTGATTAGTTCTAGTAGTTTTCTGTTGGCATCTTTAGGATTTTCTATGTATAGTATCATGTCATTTGTAAACAGTGACAGTTTTACTTCTTTTCCAATTTGTATTATTTCTTTTTCTTCTCTGATTGCAATGGCTAGGACTTCCAAAACTATGTTGAATAAGAGTGGAAAGATTGGACATCCTTGTCTTGTTCCTGATCTTAGAGGAAATGCTTTCAGTTTTCCACCATTGAGCACAATGTTTGCTGTGGGTTCGTCATATATGGCCTTTATTATGTTGAGGTAGGTTCCCTCTATGCCCATTTTCTGGAGAGTTTTTATCATAAATCGGTGTTGAATTTTGTCAAAAGCTTTTTCTGCATCTACTGAGGTGATCATATGGTTTTTATTCCTTAATTTGTTGATATGGTGTATCACATTGACTGATTTGAATAAGATCCTTGCTGGGTAGAGTAATCTTGGTTGTAGTTTTTTCTCTTTCATCACTTTAGGTATATCCTGCCACTACCTTCTGGACTGCAGACTTTCTGCTGAAAAATCAGCTGATAACCTTATGGGGATTCCTTTGTATGTTATTTTTTGTTTTTCCCTTGCTCCTTTTAATATCTTTTTCTTTGAATTTAATTTGTTAGTTTGATTAATATGTATCATGATGTGTTTCTCCTAGGGTTTATACTGTATGGGACTCTCTGTGCTTCCTGGACTTGGGTGACTATTTCCTTTCCCATGTTAGGGAAGTTTTCCACTATAATCTCTTCAAAATTTTCTCAGACCCTTTCTTTTTCTCTTCTTCTTCTGGGACCCCTATAATTTGAATGTTGGTGTGTTTAGTGTTGTCTCTGAGATTGCCTTCAATTCTTTTCATTCTTCTTTATTTATTCTGCTCCTCAGCAGATAGTTCCACCATTTTGTCTTCCAGCTCACTTATTTGTTCTTCTGCCTCAGTTATTCTGTTATTGATTCCTTCTAGTGTATTTTTCATTTCAGTTCTTGTGTTGTCCATATCTGTTTGTTTTTTAGTTCTTCTGGATTTTTGTTAAACATTTCTTGTATTTTCTCAATCTGTGATGTGGCACTTATATACAATGGAATATTACTCAGCCATAAAAAGAAACAAAACTGAGTTATTTTTAGTGAGGTGGATGGACCTAGAGTCTGTCATACAGAGTGAAGTAAGTCAGAAAGAGAAAAACAAATACCGTATGCTAACACATATATATGGAATCCAAAAAAAAAATGGTACTGATGAAGCTAGTGGCAGGGCAGGAATAAAGACATAGACATAGAGAATGAACTTGAGGATGCAGGGGGCAGAGGGGGAAGCTGGAACGAAGTGAGAGTAGCATCAACGTATATACACTACTGAATGTAAAATAGCTAGTGGGAAGCAGTAGCATATCACAGGGAGATCAGCTCGGTGCTTTGCGATGACCTAGAGATGTGGGATAGGGAGGGTGGGAGGGAAGCTCAAGAGGGAGAGGATATGGGTATATATGTATGCATATGGCTCATTCACTTTGTTGTGCAACAGAAACTAACGCAGTATTGTGAAGCAATTATACTCCAATAAAGATCTATTTTAAAAAAAAAGAAATGGCTGATTTGGAAAGATTTAAACATCCAAATTCATGAAGCTTATATGTCATATGCTATATGGGGACATATGACAATATGTCCCCAATATGACTCATTACAAAATGAATATCTCCCAGATATAAAGCTATAAGCAGATTCCTTAGCAGAAACTTTGTAGGCCAAGAGAAATTTGGATGTTATATTCAAAATGCTGAAAGAAAAAACTGCAAACCAAATACTTTACCCAGCAAAGTTGTCCAAAAGATAAAAGACTTTCCCAGACAAAGAAAATGTGAGAAAATTTATCACCACTAGAACTGACTTACAAGAACCACTGGAAGAAATTCCTCAAGAATAAATGAACAGATGCTAATTAGTAACATGAAAACATTCAAAAATATACAACACACTGGTAAAAGTAAGTATATAAGCAAATTTATAATACTATTTTACTGTAATATGGTGGTGTATTAATCACCTAACTCTAAAACAATGCAAATATGTATGTACCCAACAACAGGTCACCTAAATATACTAAGCAAATACTAACAGCTCTAAAGAAAGTATTAGACAATAATTCAATCATAGAAGTGGATTTTAAGACCCACATTCAACAGTGGATAGATCATCCAGACAAAAACAAAATCAATACGGAAATCTTTTGACTTGAGTTATACTTTAGATCAAAGGGACCTAAAGACATATACAGAACATTCTAAACCACAGCTGCAAAATAGAAGTCTTTTACAAGGCTACATGGAATATTTTCCAGGAATAGATCATATATTATGTCAAAGAATACGTCTTAACAAAATTAAGAGTTGTAGTCCAACTAAGTATTTTTTCTAACCATAATGGTATAAAACCTGAACTTAATAACAAGAGGAAAACTTGAAAATTCATGAATACAGGGAAGTTAAACAATATACTCCTGAACAACCAATGGTCAAAGATTAAATTTTAAAAATTTGAAATAAAAATGAATACATAACATACCAAAAATTATGGGATCAGCAAATGCAGTTCTAAGAGGAAAGTTTACAGTAATAGACACACACAGAAGAAAAAAGAAAGATTGCAAATAAATAACCTAACTTTGTGTCTCAAGGAAGTAGAAAAAGAAGAGCAACCAAGCCCAAAATTAGCGGAAGGATGAAAATAACAAAGATCATAGCAGAAATAAAATAAAGATCAGAAAAACAATAGAAAAGATCAACAAAAATAAGAGCTGTTGTTTATATAAAGAAAAACAAAATTGACAAACCTTTAGCTAGACTAATAAAAAAAAGAGAGAACACTCAAAATTTAAACATCAGAAATGAAAGAGAAAACATTGCAACTAATACAAATGCAAAGAATTACATGAGACTACTATGAACAACTATATACCAAAAAATTGGATAATCAAAAAAAAAAAAGATAATTTCCGAAAGACATACAACCCACAAACGCTTAACATGAATAAATGGAAAATATGAAGAAACAAATAATCGTAAGGTGTTTGTAGCAGTAATTAAAATCTCCTAACAAAGAAAACCAGAACCTGAAGGCTTCACTGTTGAATTATATCACACATTTAAAGACTTAATATCAATTCTTCTCAAACTCTTCTTAAAAACTGAAGAGGAAGATCACTTCCAAATTCATTTTATGAGGCTGGCATTATCCTCATTCAAAGCCAGATAAAGGCACTATAAGAAGAAAAAAATTGCAGTTCAAAATCTCTAATGTATTGTACTTAGATGGAAATATCCTCACAAGATATTGTTGAGCCGTATTCAACACCACATTAAAAAGAGCCTACACCGTGATCATGGATTTATCACTCAGATGAAGTATATTTCAATATATGCAAATCAATCAAGGTGATACACCACGTTAACAAAATGGAAGATAAAACTCATATGATCACCTCAGTTCATGCAGAGAAATCATTTGACAAAATTCAACATCCTTTCATGATAATAGCTCTCAACAACCTAGGTATAGAGGAAATGTACCTCAATATAATAAAGGGCATATATGACAAGTCCATAGCTAACATCATAATCAATGGCAAAAAACTTAAAGATTCTCCTCTAAGATCAGGAAAAAGATAATGATGCCCACTCTTGCTACTTCTATTCAACATGGTGGTAGAATTCCTAGCCAGAGCAATTAGATAAGAAAAATAAATAAAATATATTCAAGTTGGTAAGAAACAAGTAAAACTGTCTGTGTGCAGATGACATAATCTTACATATAAAAAAGCCTGAAGTCTCCACCCCCACAAAAAACTGTTATAATCAATAAATAAATTGATAGTGTTGCAGGATATAAAATCAATATGAAAAATTGGTTGTGTTTCTAAACACTAACAATGAACTAATAGAGAAATCAAGAAAATAATCTCATTTTCAGTACCACTAAAAACAATAAGATATTTAGGAATAAGTTCAACCCAGGAGGACCTTTACACTAAAACCTATAAGACATTGATGAAAGAAATTGAGGCTAACACAAATAAATGGAAAGATACCTATGTTCATGGACTGGAAGAATTAATATTGTTAAAATGTGTATACTACCCAAAGCCATCTATAGATTCAGTGAAATATCTATCAAAATTTCAGTGGCATTTTTCACAGTAAAAAAATTTGTATAGAACCACAAAAGACCCTGAATAGACAAAGCAATCTTGAGGAAAAGGAAAATGTTGGAGAGGCATCACACTCCCTAAAACTTATAAACGTCAACACCAAAAATCAAAACAAAAACAAAACTCCCAAACCAAACCAACCCACTCCCAAACAAACACACAAAAAAACTGATTAAAAAAGGGCAAAGAACCTAAATAAAAAATTTTCCAAAGAAGACATAGAAATAGCCATCGGGTGCATGAATATGTGCTCAACATCACTAGTCATCAGGGAAATGTAAGTCAAAACCACAATGAGCTATCACCTCACACCCCTTAGGATAGCTTTATTATCAAAACGACAAGAGATAACAAGTTGTTGGTGAGGATGTGAACCCTTACTCACTATTGGTGGGAATGCAAAATGATACAGCTCCTATGGAAAACAGAATGCAGGTTCTAAAACAAAACAAAACAAAACAAAAAAACCCAGAAAACAAAAAAAACAGCTTATCTACTGTATTATCCAGCAATCATGCTTCTGGGTTATATCTGAAGGAAATGATACCAGTATCTCAAAGAGATACCTGTATGCCCATGTGCAATACAATATTATTCACAATAGTCCAGATATGGAAACAACCTATGGGTCCACTGACAGATGAATAGATAAAGAAGATGTGAGATATACATATATAATTTAGCTACAAGAAGGAAGAATACACAGTCATTTGGATAAAATTAGAGGTACATATGATGAACTTAGAGGACACTATGCTAAGCTAAATAAGTCAGTCAGACAAAGACAAATATTCTATGATCTCATATGTGGAATCTAACTTTAAAAATATTTCACACTGGAACAGAGAGTAAAATGGCAGTTACCAGGAACTGACACCTAAAGGAGATTGGAAGATGCTGGTTAAAGGGTACAAGGCTTCAGTTATAAGATGAATAAGCTTTGGAGAGCTAATATACCTCATGATGACTATAATTAATAAAATTTTGTTGTGTACCTAAAATTTGCTAATAGAGTAGATCTTAAGTCTTCTCACCCCTCACACACAAAGGTATCGATGAGAGATGTGGATGTGTTAATCTTTTATGGGAATCATTGTGCAAAGTATATACATATATCAAATCATCTCAAGTACGCTTTAAAAATATACAATTTTATTTGTCAGCTATACCTCAATACAGCCGAAAAAAATCTGCTTGGTCTGTTTTATATTTCTTTTTATCACCCCTTTGTTATTTTTTCAGAAAAAATATTTTTAGGAAACATATATTTCATACATAACTATCTTAAATTCTACCTGATCATCTCATTATCAGAAGTCATGAGCAGAGTGACTAAGTTTGTTGTTTTATTCTCTGTTGACTCTCATCTATAATGTCTTGTTTCCTATGTGTTCTATACTTCTGCTTATACATATGATTATGATTATGACAATATATTAGTAGTAGTACTTACTGTAGTATTAGACTGGTAGCATAGACAATCATACTGGAGTAGAAGTGGTGCTCATAGTCATTTGTTTCAGTCATATTAGTGGTAATATTAATGGTAGTTGCTCTTAGATCAGAGAAAGCCTGGTTCCTGTTACTCCTCTTTGTACAGAGGGCATTTTTTTTCTTACTCAGGCTTCACTGAGAATATAGCTATTTCAGGAATCCCAGATCTTCTTTTGTGGTTTCAGCCAGTTTGGCTCTTAAGATTTGCCCTAATTGTGACTGCCCCCCAGATATTTAAATATATTCTTAGTGTAGTTTGTTTACCACCTAAGCATTTGGTAGCAGTGCATTTTGGTTTGGGTGTCTACCATATTGTCAAGTTTTTAATAAAGTCTAACATCTTTTATAAGGGAGAAGAATATTAGACTAAAAACATTACACGTATATATGTGATGAAATCATAATGATACTATTACCAATGAAGAAGAGCTGGAAAACTTTTAAGATCCACATAAAAAGAATATGCTGATTTTTTTATGTTATATAAATCACAAGTAAAGACCTATAAGACATGAAAAACAACAAACTGCTAGTGTGTTGGGAATGAGTACCTGTGACTCAGGATACAATTTTTAGGAATAAGATAATACAGTAATAGAAATGTACTGTATTTCAAATAATGAAGATATAACTGAAGATGATGGGCTAGGTAAAACTGTTTAATAGTGATAACTGTCTTTAAGTCAATGAGAAAAGAGATGTTAAAAATGCATGTGAGACATTGGAGAACATTTGTTTTGTGAAATATGAGTGGACAGAGGACTATTTTCAATTATTTTATATAATATGCAATGTGAATATTTACATGTAACTAAATTAAATAAATTTTGTAATTGAATAGTTGACTTTTATCTACATGCTTCATCATTTATATTTCCGAGTAGACAAAACTCTCTTTTGTTATATATTTGAAGACACATGTGACAACTTTGTATTAAATTATTTTAGTTAATATGAGTGAAAATGTAATATTCCAAATTAATGTATTTGTGTAATATGTGATTTTAAATATTCATGTGTAAATTAATTAATTAATAGATTGATTATAAGTACACTTTTTTCAATAACTTTTAAAATTTAGATTTTCAGGTTGGTCAAGACACTCCTTCATCTTTTCATTGGTGTCTCCTTATGTCTGTGTATGTATAATATTTATTTTAAAGTAATTTTCAGATTACTCAATTAATTGCATGTAATGAGAAAAGATTCTTCTCTTTGCTGATTTTCTTTAGTGTTAGCATCTATCGTGGCACTTTACAATTTTAGTTAAAGGGCTTTTGTGTGGAAGTCCTCACAATCTCTCTGAATTCACCTTTCCTGATAAGGATATTAGTTACTCCACCCGGCCACTTAGAGCTCAGAACCGGGCCAGGACAGGACCTTGGGGTTTCTGTCCAGCAGATACTTAGGGAAAGTCACAATACAATTATTGAGCGTGGAAGGTGAATGCCCAAGTCTTGGGTGCTGATCTCATTTCTTTCTCTCACAGCTTTATAAACCCTACAGTGCAGAGGAGAAATCACATACATTTTTCTATTTGTTTCAAGGTCTGGAAAGGTTGACTGAAACTCCTTTTTTTTTTTTTTGCGGTACGCGGGCCTGTCACCATTGTGGCCTCTCCCACTGCGGAGCACAGGCTACGGACGTGCAGGCCCAGCCGCTCCGCGGCATGTGGGATCCTCCCAGACCAGGGCATGAACCCACGTCCCCTGCATCGGCAGGCGGACGCCCAGCCACTGCGCCACCAGGAAAGCCCTGAAACTCCTTATCTTATGTAGTAGATTTTTCTTAGTTCTCCACCACAAACAGGGTACTTTTGGCCTTATTAGCCCATTTAAGAGTCAATTTTTTTATTGAGGTGTAATTGACATACCACATTATATTAGTTTCATGTGTACAACATAATAATTTGATATTTGTATATATTGTGAAATGATCACCACAGTAAGTCTAATTAATATCCGTCGGCTCACATAGTTACAGAATTTTTTTCTTGTGATGAAAACTTTTAAGATCTATTCTTGCAGCTTCCCTGGTGGCACAGTGGTTAAGAATCTGCCTGCCAATGAAGGGGATGTGGGTTCAAACCCTGGTCTGGGAAGATCCCACATGCCATGGAGCAACTAAGCCCGTGTGCCACAGCTACTGAGCCTGCACTCTAGAATCTGCAAGCCACATCTACTGAGCCTGTGTGCCACAACTACTGAAGCCCACATGCCTAGAGCCCGTGCTCTGCAACAAGAGAAGCCACTGCAATGAGAAGCCTGCACACCGCAAGGAAGAGTAGCCCCCGCTCGCCCCAAGTAGAGAAAACCTGCACGCAGCAATGAGGACCCAACACAGCCCAAAATAAATAAATAAATAAAAATCTATTCTTTTAGCAACTTTCAAATATGCAGTACAGTATTATTAACTACAGTCACCATGCTGTACATTATGTCCTCATGACATTTACTTTATAACTGGAAGTTTGTACCTTTTGACTCCATCTGTTTCACCCACTTCCAACCCCCTGCCTCTGGTGCCAACTAATCTGTTCTCTGTATCTATGACCTTGTTTTTTTATTTGTTGTTTTTCTTTTTAGATTCTACACATAATTGAGATTATAATGATATTTGTCTTATTTTACTTAGCATAACGCCCTCAAGATCCATCCATGTTGTTGCAAATGACAACATAGATTTCATCCTTTTTATGGCCAAATAATATTCCATTGTGTATATATATATGTGTGTGTGTATACATACATACATATATATATATATATATATATACAGCACATTTTCTTTATCCATTCATCTAGTGATGAACACTTAGATTGTTTCCATATCTTGGCTATTGTAAATAATGCTGTAATGAACATGGGGATGCATATGTCTTTGCAAGGAGCCTAGTTTTTAACATTCTCTACTTGTTTTTAATTAGCTGATAGTTAATGCCCCCTTCTCTCTGTGTAACACTTGATCCAAGGTGATATTAATCTTATCTTTACTTGTTCTATGTCATTTACTTTAAAAATATTCTGTGTATCAATCTGATGTGTTTGGAGCATAGAGAAGAATTTAAAAAATGAATTTTCACTCTCTCTTGACCTGTTGACTTTTCTCTTTTAACAGAAAAGGGAACTTAAAAATATATCACAATATTTTGTATGAAATTTTCTACTTAACTGAAAATTTTCTCTTAAAACCTTTCAGAAAACTTTGTTACTTTGTTTGCAACATTTGATAATGATGAAGATTTCTCCTTCATACTAAACACAAAACATAAAATTTATACATATTTATCATCTGGATATGAACTACTTTCTGTCTTATCTTACCCTGTGGAGAAGAGAGAAAAAAAATGCTTATGGTGAAATAATCCATTGCATAAAAACGTCTTGGGATTATATTTTGTAAGCAGTTCAATTCAACAGAAATTTAATGAATATGTCTCATGTACAAGGCATGATACCAGCTTCAGATTACAAACATGAGAGATCAAAAAAGGTGAGAAAGTGACACTTTTACTATTACCCACTTTGAAAATAGTGGTCTGATGTACTCCCAGACCAATTATAAAGGAAAAATTGTCTATTTAGCACGTATAATTGGCTGTAAGAGAAATGATCCAGGTTTTGGTGTCAGGCAAAATATTTTATTCTAATTATTCGACAGAGGCCCTTTAGAGTTATGGGAATCATAATCACCTCAAGGAGATGTTAAAGTATGAATTTGTTCCAACTAATTGCTGTTGCAAGTTGACATTTCATTGTTAGTATATAGAAATTCAACAGATTTCTGTATATTAATTTTGTGTCCTGCAATTTTACCAAATTCATTGAGTTCTAGTAGATTTTTCTGTGGCATCTATAGGATTTTCTTAATATCATGTCAACTGCAAACAGTAACAGTTTTATTTATTTCCAATTTCTTTTCACATTTAAACTAGATTGAATTTTTTTTTTTAACTGAAGTATAGTTGATTTACAATATATTAGTTTCAGGTATACAGCATAGTAATTCAATATTTTTATAGATCATACTCCATTTAAAGTTATTATAAAATATTGTCTATATTCTGTGTGCTGTACAATATATTTTTGTGGCTTATTCATTTTATACATAGTAGTTTATACCTATTGCTCTCCTACTCCTATCTTGCCCCCCCTTTGCCTCTTCTCACTGGTAACCACTAGTTTGTTCTCTATATCTGTGAGTCTTTTTCTGTTTTGTTATATTCATTCATTTGTTTTATTGTTTATGTTCCATATATAAGTGATAACATACAGTATTTGTCTTCCTCTGTCTTCCTCTGATTTATTTTGCCAAGCATAATACCATCCAGGTCCATCCATGTTGGTGCAAATGGCAAAATTTCACTTTTTTATGGCTGACTAATATTCCATATATATATACCACTTCTTCTATATCCATTCACCTGTTTACTGACACTTTAGCTGCTTTCATATCTTGGCTATTGTAAATAATGCTGCTATGAATACTGGGGTGCATGTATCTTTTTGAATTTTTTTTCAGATATATGTGTGTGTGTGTATACACACACACACACAAACATTTTTTTAAAAGAAGACATACATATGGTCAACAGGCACATGAAAGATGCTCAACATCACGAATCATCAGGGAAATGCAAATCAAAACCATAATGAGAGGGCTTCCCTGGTGGCATAGTGGTTGAGAGTCCGCCTGCCAATGCAGGGGACACGGGTGTGTGCCCCGGTCCAGGAAGATCCCACATGCCGCAGAGTGGCTGGGCCCGTGAGCCATCGCCACTGAGCCTGCGTGTCCGGAGCCTGTGCTCCGCAACGGGAGAGGCCACAGCAGTGAGAGGCCCGCGTACCGCAAAAAAAAAAAAAAAACCACAATGAGATACCACTTCACATATGTCAGAATGGCTATTAACAAAAAGACAACAAATAATAAGTGTTGGCGAAGATATGAAGAAAAAGGAGCCCTTGGGCACTGTTGGTGGGAATGTAAACTGGTATAGCTACTATGGAAAACAATACGGAAGTTCCTCAAAAAATTCAAAATAGAACTACCATATGATACAGAAATTCCACTCCTGGGTATTTATCTGAAGAAAATTAAAATCCTAATTAGAAAAGATATATACACTCCCATGTTCATTGCATCATTATTTACAATAGTCAAGATACGGAATGGATAAATAAAATGTGATATATATATGACATAATATGACATAAAAACGAATAAAATCTTGTCATTTATGACATCATGGATTGACCTAGAGTGTATTATTGTAAGTGAAATAAGTCAGACAGAGAAAGACAAATACTATATGATTTCACTTACATGTGGAATCTAGAAAAACAAAACAAATGAACAAAACATAACAGAAGAGAAACAGTTACAGACTCTCTGTATCTATGACAGTAATGGTTGACAGAGGGGAGGGAGTTGGAGATGAGGGAGATTAAGAGGTATAAACTTCCAGCTGCAAAATAAATGTTACAAGTATGAAATGTACAGTGTGAAGAATATAGTCAATAATTATGTAGTATCTTTGTATGGTAACAGATGGTAAGTAGACTTATCATGGTGATCATTTTGAATTGTATAGAAATATCAAATGTAACAGAAACTAACAGTGTTGTAGGTCAATTATATTTCAGAAACAAACCAACAAACTCATAGGAAAAAAGATCAAATTTGTGGTTACCAGAGACAGGAGCTGGGGGAGGGGGAATTGGTTGAAGGCAGTCAAAAAGTACGAACTTCCAGTTATAAGATAAATAGGTACTAGGCATGTAATGTACAACATGGTAAACATAATTAACACTGCTATATGTTATATATGAAATTTGTTAAGAGAGTAAATCCTGAGTTCTCATCACAAGGAAAAACAACTTCTTAAACTTCTTTAGTTTTGTATCTATATGAGATGATGGATGTTCACTAAACTTATTGTGGTATTGAAAAAAAATTAAAAATAAATAAGTAAATTTCTGACATGGCTGAATACATAAAATAGGCATTTAGGGGAACATTAACAAAAAATATAATTTTTTGAAAATCTAAAACAGTGTGAAATTATGTAGGTTAAATGTTAACCTCTTTGGTTATTGCTGTTGCCATGGGTGTTGGTCTTTTTTTTTTTTTGATATAGTTTAAAGCATGAACAAACTATTTATCTTTCCATTAGAATTTAATGTTAAAATTTTTACCCCTTGGAAAATAAACTTCACACCTGTGTGTAGCTAGCTTATTTGCTACTCAGATAAAATAATCTACTTATTTTTTTGTCTCCTTTTCTTGTTCATTTTTTGTACTTTTTGGTGCCAGTTAGTATTTCTAGCTCACGATGTGAACAAAAAATAAGATTTTAGATTTACAGTGTCTTGTGACTTTTTGACAGCTTTTGTGAGGTATTTGAACCTTTGGACAAAACTGAGATTTGGGATATTTAGTGAATGTAATTGATTCATGTAGTCTTCGCCTCCAGGTCATTTGGATTTGTACAAAGCTGCTTATAAATGCAGAATATCTGCTTGCCATTCTCAAAGGAGTATGGCCCTAATTAAACTGCAACATAGTGTTATTATTCATTTTGAACGAATTTTCCCTATGTGTTGAATTTTTCTTTAGTAATTTTGCAGTACTAAAAATCAAGAGAAAAGAAGAGAAATCTAATCTCTTATTACATTGAATTTCATCTGACAAAGAAGAAATGACGGTACTCCAAACAGAAAAGCAGCCATCTGTTGGAAAGAAATACGAGAAGCTGAATTGTCAAATTCTCTATTTTAAGCTTTCTTCAGCAAAATTGGTCATCAATCATGTTTTAAAATAGAATGTGGGCACAGGAAACATTCGGGGGAAAAATATTTTTCCACAGTATTGTTTTCTGTTTTATGCGTGGCACGGTGCCTTACAGGGGTTATGTTCATTCTAACCACAAAATTCAGCATTCTCAAAGTAGACTACTCTACTTTAAGTGATCGTATATTGGATATCAGATAGCAAGTTGCCAAGGACTATGTTCAATATCTGGATAGATGAAGAGGATAATGTTTCCTTTGTGAAAAGTGAATTCTATTTATTAGTTCATGCACTCATTCATCTACTTATTCAGTCTGAATGCAACAAATATTTTTAGCTTTTATTCTGTGCCAGGCTTTTTGTTAGGTATTGAGCATTTAAAAATGAATAAAATACTATACTTTCCTCAAAGAGATCAAATATTCCATTCCCAGTTACACTCCATCCAACAGGCTATGCCGAATGTCAAGTGAAAAAGTTACCACAGTTCCAATTATCCATAAAGAACAACTCATTGTTATTCCCACCACTTGTCTAGCTTAATCAGCCCTCAAGTCTTAAAGCTGTCAGGCAATATTAATTTCAGTGATATCTAAAAGGAGCACAGACCTAAAAATCCTGCTGGAATATAAAGAACCCCTCTGTTTTCCTAGTCCGCTATTGGAAAATGCTTTGTTATTGTTGGAAAATGAATTAACTTCATAGAAAACAAATGTCTATTGCCATCATGGAGCCATACTATACTTTCCATTAATCCCCACTTTGGGCCATTAATAAAATTAAGAGAAAAAGGATAGAGGTGAATTGAAGAGAGCTAGGTTTTCATTTTCTGGTCACTAAAAAAAAATGCTGTGTTTTTATGAGAGACTTTATAACTCATAAGGCTCGTTTGAAAGTATGACTTAGGTTGCAACCATGGCAGCCGATGCCAAGGTTTTATGTCGGGCGTGTAAAGGATCATGAATTTTGTAGTACTGTAGATTTTTATTTTCAGGCTATAATGCATAATTTTTCAACATTTAACTGCATTTATTTTAAAGTGTTTAGGTTCCCAGAAGAAATGCCTTATCACTACAAAGCGTAATCTACCTCCATTTTTTTCTTTTTGTTATTTTTCTTAAAATGTTTTTTGTTGGATTAAAATGATTAAATGGCCTATTTAGTTGTAGTTGCACTACAAAATTGTATAAAATATTCTTTTTTAAGAAGTTATATTTTTCCTTGTGGGAATGATGTCAATTTCTAATTGTTGCCTACAGAGAAAAGAGTAATGATACTTAAAAACTTCTGCTCCTAGACTGGTAAACAGCTTTGACCAAATGTGTAAATCTAACCCTTAGAATTAAATGAATAAAAAAAAATTAAATGAAGGATTATGGGACGCTGATGAACAAACAGTAACAGAGTAAGAGTAATGACAGAAACACCTGTAAATAACATCTACAAAAAAGCCAGGTGACAAGAATTTCTCCTGAACCTAAAAATACAAACTACCAACAGCTACGACACCATTCAGTATCATCATCTATGAGGTAAAAGCAGAATAAAGGAATCGGTGCCTCAAATGGCCCTGACAGTAGAACAATAAAATTGCCAGTAGGTACTTAATGGAAAGTACAACAGGTCAATCTGAAAACACAGACAAATGTGGAAGAAGGGGCTTCAACAGCATACAAATTTCAAGTTAGTGTGAGGGGACAGTGAAGGATATCTGATGATGCTGGAGAGTATGGATTTTAGAAAGTGTCAAACTCAATCTTTTTTCCCAGAGGGTAGAAACTGCTGGGAGTTGAACGCAGATTGAGTTGGGGAGGAATAATGGTTACTCTTCATTGCTGATGGAGGAGAGTAGATTGTATCCCACTTGCTTCACCTCTACACTTAGCACATGCTTCTAATATTATACTGTATTCCTATCACACTGAATTCCATACCCTTCTCTTTTACGCATATTTCTCTCAAACTAAAGCACCAAGACCCTCAGGATAGGGACCATATTTTATGATATTTCCAGTATAATATCAGTGTGTTCCACTTTCTAAGATATTACATGTAAAGTTTGAAATCACAAAAAATAACATTGAAATTGGACAAATCTGAATAATTTTTATATTGTTGCCTACTTATACTTTTCAGCCTGCTTGAAATATTTTTGAACATGTTGTAAAAGAACTGTGAATAAAACCATATTAAAGTGATAATGTAACACAATTATTATTGGTTAGCATTACAACTTCATGGATCTTCCCCACCCTCCCTGTGATATATATCCAACCCTGTGAAACACCATAATTTAACAATTGAGGTCTATATATCACTATGCTGAAGAAGATTCTTGACTTAAAAGAAAAACCACACACACAAAATTATAGCATCCTTTTATATAGTTTTTAAAGAGGAAGCGTTTCTAATAACATAATAATAATAGCAATTATTACTTCTAACATCACTTAGATTACTACCACTTATATACTTACCTCTGATTCATACATATGAGTATTTTGATCAATCAATCTCCTATTTTATAGGAGATTGAACATATTGGGCGCTTTGAGTTAATTACTATAAGAAGTGTGTATGCCTGAGTGTGTTTGTGTGGCCATAATATTGAATATTGTTCACACATGGATACCATCACCTCCTATAATCAACTCTTGCATTAAATGTATATAAAGCTGAAAATGACAAACTTACTTTAAGCCTGGCCTCCTGTACAACCTCTACATTATTTGTTCTTTTGAACTTAGGCAGAAGCCCCTGTATAAATGTGAACATTATTTGAACACCATGAAACCTTAAGTTCTTGTTGGTCATTAGCATATTAACTTGAATTCGCTATCTAATTAGCATAGTATAGGAAAGCATGAAATATGTCTGTAGGCCATGCATTTATTTGAGCAACTTAAGCCACAGACTCAAGCTCATGGGTTTGGAAGGTGTTCATTCTAAGAGTTGGGGAGTAAGGCTTCTCTGTTCAATACACCTGCATTAGGTTGGCACCTCAAGGCCCCAGGAGCCAACTCAACACAGCAGATTGCTGTTTGGAACACCTAGAGACGTTTGCGAGAACATTTCAGTGTGGGGCTTCTCTAGGCTTCTCTGTTCCCCTGTTTAAGTCCAAAAGAGAGGTGGTTCTATAGCCAAGAGAAAGGAAAGGACTTTCATAGGGGGAAGACAAGCACCGCATCTTTACCATCTCCTTACAGCCACGTCCAGTGGGATGGCGCACTCTGCAACTGTTTGGTGAGTGTGGTAATGGATGCCACCACCTACCTTCAGTCACTGCTCTGCAACTTCAACTTCAATAAGTAATTTCCAATGCTTTCCTTCAAATTCATCTTCTATAACAGGAGGAATTATCTTGAGGGTCTTTTTGTCTTTTTTTCCAAAAATGAAGAGGACACTTTACATACTTACTATACAAAGATGAGAAATAAAAGATAAGAAAACAGACTTTGAGTTGTAATATATTAAATAATCTCAGCTATTTACATGCTAGAGGCTACAAAACAGTGCCCGTTATCTAATACACATAATTTTATTCCATAAAAGGAATAAATCTAAGCTGAAGGAATATAGTGTTTTCCCTATTAAATATAATGCAATGATTTCCATTTTTAAGAGGAAAAATAAATGTGACCTATAAATATTTCATATTTTTACATAAGTTCCCCTCCTTTAAAGATGATTCCTAGTGGGACTGTGGGAAGCAAATGGGCTTTGGGGTTAGCGTGGCCTGAATTCCGATTGGCTGTGCCCCCTAGTGTACTATGTGAGTTCATCAGGAAGCTCCCCAATATCTGGATTCCTGAAAGTATGTGAAATTGCGTAGCACAGGGCAGGTTTCAAGACTTCTGTCTTTCTTTTTCTTGGTATTTAGCAGAACAAGTGATACTGGGTAACAGAAAGAGGGAAGACTCTAGAGGAGACCGTGAGGACAGGCACTGCTTAGGAAGAAAACTATAAGCAGGAAGGGGCTCAGGGCAGCTGCTCTTGGCTCCATGGGCTACAAAGAGGCTACAGAGAGGAAAAGAAAAGTCTTAACGATATATGCAAAATAAGTGTCTTTCTGTCTCTCCAGGGATGTGTGAGTAGACAGACAGATTGCCATCAATTTTGAGGGTTACTCGGGATGATCTGAGTAATATAGATTCTATGGAATGAGAAAAATCCCCTTTGTAGGGTGTACAAACTGTGTGTGTTTAAGAGCTGGCCCACCAGAGCAACAGCGAAGAGTCTTCTTAGAGGCTCTAGGACTTGGTGTGAGGTAGGGCTGTCTGCTCTCTGCTCTCTGCAGACAGGGGGTATCTGCTCTAAGGGGGTCCCAGCAGGGTTCATCTATTTAAGGACACTGGTATTTCCCACAGCCACTTTGTTGGTCAGAAGCTGGGTGGAATAGTGGTGAAGAGGACAGGATCTAGGGACAGCATGCTGAGGGGTGACCCCGACGTTGCCTCTTACTAGCTTAGCCATGTTATTTAGGTCTTCTGCTCAATTTCCTCATCTTTAAGATTGGCACTAATAACAATTCTTATCTCATAGGGACATTTGGAGGGAGTTCAATGCGACATCAGTGTATAAGTCACCTAAATTTGGTTATCCTTCTGCCATATGTGATCTGAGTCCTATAGCAATTAACACAGCAGAACTATATTTGCATAAGTAGCTTTATACTCTCTGCTTGTATGCTGAGCAGAGCTGATTCATTTCACACATAATTTGCAACTTGTTACAGAGCTTTTTCAATACTAATATCCAAACATGTTAGACAAAGAAAAGAGGATGGACACTTGTTTGTTTGATTTCCACTGATTCTGTAGTACTGTATTTTCAACTTCTTAGTGACATTGGCTGTATTAAAGGTCTGTGCCACACACCCTGCAGTGAATGAGAAACCGTTTTTACAGTTGCCATTACAACGAAACCCCTAATTGCCTTAAGAATAATTTTATTGTTCTTGCAATATAAAATTATACTGATAGATCATTTTAAAGTAACACATTTTTCTTAAAGAGATGAGATAAGGAAATAAAGTGGTAATAATGTGTTTAATTTATAAGTAAACTCTAGGAATACAACTTATTTCATTTTGTTACTATCACAGAGAGTAAAAATTTGTCATGTTTTTAACAGAGTATTAACAAATCCCATTATTAACACATCCCATTTATCTCTTGTTTATTCATTTGTCATGTAGATGAAATTCCTTGTCTTTTCCATGTTGGAGACTAAGTTGTGATGATCAAATAGAACAATATAAACAAACAATTAGAAGATTAATTTGCTACAAGCCTCCCCAAGATGTCAGACACGTATTATCTAGTCATGTATATTCAAGGCCTGGTTATCAATAAAATATAGGCAGAAGTTACGAAAATGGTAAGAAATAAGATATATTACTGTGTAATTTTAAGCCCAATTTTTTCTTCTTACTCTCTCACACATCATTCAATTCATTAAAGATTCATTGCTCGTTATATGAGAAGAAATAGAATATTTTAGATATAAAATGAATAAAGCAAATTCTCTACCCACAAGGAATTTGCAGCAGAAAAAGAATAACACTGTCATGTGATGCAATCCAATGAGTACCATGTAATGCAGTGACAATGCTATAAAGGATCTGAAACAGTGCTGTGGAGAACAGACGAAGAGCTCCTAACCACTGAGCCTGACTGCTGGAGACAAACAGAAAAGGTCCAGAGAGAAGAACCATCACTACTGACCCTGGAGGATTAAGCTGGGTGCATCCTGTGGTAAAAAGGAGGGCATTCCACAGAGACCATGCATAAAGGCAAAGAAGTAGAACTGTTTTAGGAGACAAACAGGATTGGAGTTGAAAGGAACACAGAATGTATGACAAGGATTAGTGAGAGAAAAGTTTGGAATAAAAAATTGGGGCCATACGGTTAAAAACTTTACATATCATGTAAGAAACTTGGACATGATCCTGGAAGCTTTAGGGAGCTACTGGATAATTTAAAAGGGAGTGTAGTGGTCAGAATTTTATTTAAAAAACAAAATCAAAGCAAATAATAAAACTGAGGGCACTCGGGATATAGCAGAATGTAGACACAAATGGATCAAGCATAAAAGTTGGAAACACGTTTGACCAAATTGCTGAATTGAGCCATGCTAAACAAACAGTCCATACATTTGCATGTATTAAAGAGAGCCTAATGTTCCTGAATTACTATTGTTCACTTAAGCTAGAATCACTACTGTTTTACGCACTCAAGAACAGGTACAAAGACAAAACAGACACATTGAAAGTTATCAGTTTTGTACAAGTAGATTCTTTTACTCTTCAGTCTCCTGTAGACTTCTTAAGATGATAAGAGCACTGTCAATACATGATATATAACATAATATAATATAAATTCTTAAATCCATATAGAGTGTAAGGAAAATTATACATTTATATATATATATAAATATATATTCTTTACTTACAGCTAACTTGCAAAATCATTTTGTAAGAGCTAATTCATGTTCAGAAATATTTCTCAAAGTTTTATAGTTTTTTTTTTTTTTCTTTTGCGGTACGCAGGCCTCTCACCGTTGTGGCCTCTCCCGCCGCGGAGCACAGGCTCCGGACGCACAGGCCCAGCGGCCATGGCTCACGGGCCCAGTCACTCCGCGGCATGTGGGATCTTCCCGGACCGGGGCACGAACCCGTGTCCCCTGCATCGGCAGGCAGACTCTCAACCACTGCGCCACCAGGGAAGCCCCCTATAGTTATTTTTAAAATTAAATGTACCTTGATACACCTACCTGCAAAAAAAAAAAAAATTAAAAATATAAAGCAATTTTTGAAAGAGTAAAAAAAAAAAAGCATATTTTACTCTGGGAAGATTTGAAGTTAATTCAAAGTCTTAAATCCATGAAGTTTAAGTTACTTCAAACTGGCCTCACGTGTCTTTGAACCCTTACTCATTGCAATCCAGGAAAATTGCTTTAGAACTAGACTAAAAGTAAAATTGTTTGGGACAGTTTATTCTTTCTTTTATGCAGTAAAATCATAACGTCTAGAATACTATGTGCTTCCAATGTTCAAATTATGTTTCTCAACCTTAGTATTAAAATTTATTAAAAAGTAAAGGTTAATGTAATGGTTTTGAAAGGCAGAATATAGGTAAAATGGAAATATAAGATAATTTAATGGAGAAACAAAAAGCTTTTAAATAAGACACACATCTCATTGCATTGAGAAAGCAAAAAGTATTAAGAATTTGGCACAAAACAGTTTATAAAATCATACGAGCAAGTATTTTGTACATTTCTAAGATTTTCCATTGAGTTATTTAGCAAATTAGTTTGATTTTTCAAAAGAAGCATGAATTTTATTTGTTTTTATTTTTTGTTTTTTTGCGGTACGCGGGCCTCTCACTGTTGTGGCCTCTCCCGTTGTGGAGCACAGGCTCTGGACGCGCAGGCTCAGCGGCCATGGCTCACGGGCCCAGCCGCTCCGTGGCATGTGGGATCTTCCCGGACCGGGGCACGAACCTGTGTCCCCTGCATCGGCAGGCGGACTCTCAACCACTGTGCCACCAGGGAAGCCCCATGAATTTTAAATTTTATATGTAGACATAGCAAGACCTACAAACTATTTTGACTTTCAAACCACCAGCTGTGTAATTGTGTTGTCAAGTAAACAGTTTTGACTCCCTTCAAATTATTCAACTTTCTAACACCATTTTATTCATACCTACACTCATTCAAAAGCTATGTATGAAGCATTTATTATCTGCCAGTTATTGCATGACTCACCAGATACATTGCTGAGCAGGACCAGTTTGCCCTCACAGATTTTCAGTTGTGTATGAGGGGAACCTGGCATTTAAAATGCGGGAAACAGGGCTTCCCTGGTGGCGCGGTGGTTAAGAATCCATCTGCCAATGCAGGGGACATGGGTTCGAACCCTGGTCTGGGAAGATTCTGCACGCCGTGGAGCAGCTAAGCCCGAGTGCCACAACTACTGAAGCCCTTGCACCTAGATCCCGCATGCCACAACTACTGAGCCCGCGTGCCACAACTACTAAGCCTGCACTCTAGAGCCCACAAGCCACAACTACTGAAGCCCTTGAGCCTAGAGCCTGTACTCTGCAACAAGAGAAGCCACCACAGTGAGAAGCCCATGCACCGCAACGAAGACCCAACGCAGCCAAAAATAAATAAGTAAAAACAAATTAAAAATAAAATAAAATAAAATGCAGGAAACAGCTGAAGATGGCGGAAGATTCAGCTTCCACAAAAGCTTGAGCCTCATTATATGCTTATTGTATTATAATACATTAGTATCTAAATGACATGCCCAAAGCCGCCATGACAGCTCCTGGAAATCCCCTCCCCTTCCCCACTTGTTAGCCTATGAATTGTACCCTGGGGACTCTCGCCTTCCAAGATGGCCCACACTCTGTCTATGGAGTGCGTATCTCCCTGAATAAATCTGCTTTCACTCTAAACAAATAAATAAAATAAAATAAAATGGAGAAAACAGTATGGCATGGATGAGTATGTTTGTTAGGGACCTCTTGATCGAGACCACCTGCCCTGGTCAGGCACGCTGGCATGAGTCATCTCACAACAGGAGGTCCCAATAAGGAACACAGCACTGACAAGCTGCCACCAAAACCAACTGGAGAAATTCAGGAGGGGCCAACCTCCCAGAAACCCTCACACTGGAAACCAACTTAACTGAGAGATATGTGTGCCAGAAAGGGCCCTGAGTTGGACCAAATATGGGCACGAGCAAGATGATTGGCCAGAGACAACCCAGAAACTAACCCCATCACCATAAAACCTGAGACTGAGAGCCACAAGGCAGAGCAGTCCTCCTGGGTTCCCCTACCCTGCTGTTCTCCCCTAGAGCACCCCTTTTCAATAAAGTCTTTTGCCTTACATCAGTACGTGTCTCTCCTCGGACAATTCATTTCCAAGTGTTAGACAAGAGCCCACTCCCGCTCCCCCTAGCCCCATAACACCTCGTGACACACATACTTACAGAATGGAGAGAAGTTGGATGTGATTAAGTACTACAGCTTGTGAATGAGACCAGTAGGATGTGAAACTGAAAAGGTAAAGTTAGAGTCATTCATTCATATTAATGGAGTGGCTCTCATGTCCCAGGCACTGTGCTAAGATTATAGTGTAAATCCATTAGGTTATTTTATTGGTCCATGAGGGATCTGTTGGTAACTTGGACTAGAATGGTGGTGGTGGATAGAGGTGTGGAAAGAAGAAGAGGAAACAAAATTTTGACCATGGTCTAGAATAAGAAATATTCTTTTCCATTTCAACCCAGTGTATGCATGCACGTGTAAGTCTATAATGAAAATACATATTTGTGACTTAAAATTGACCCTGAACTCTTTCAGCTTTAGTTTGCTATATTCCTTTTCATTAAAAGAAAAAAAAATGATGGTCCTGACCCTTTTAACTTATATCAAAACTTGGGACCTGCAGCTTGCGAATCCCTGGATAGATAATTAAATCCTTAATTTACTGGTTAAGGGAGTAGGGGGTGATGAGGGAAAAGTATCAAGCCTTGCTCCGGAGCATTTTGCTTCTCAAAACAGGATAGCAAGTAGCAACTTATATTAAATAGACTAGGCTTTGGAACGAGTTTCTGATTTAGGTTGTGGACAAGTTTATTTTGAGGATCTTTTGCAACATTCAAGGACATGTGTCAAGTGGGCAGTTTGATCATAGGGTCCAGCGCCCAGTGCAATGGCCTAGTGTGTAGATGCTGATTTCTGAGTCAACTGTATGTACATGGTCATTGTTCTGTAGATGTGGATACAATCACCTAGGAAGAGATCAGGGACCAGAGGAGAAGGCTGACCCCTAAGCTTTGAGGAGCTGCCGACCTTTAAATGGTTGCTTGCAACTGAATCAACCCAAGGGAGACAGTGAGGGAGCACCTAAGGAGACAGGGAAACACCAGGCAGAAGTTGTGTCAACAAAAGCAGCAGAAGAAAGTGCTTTAGGAAGGAAAAGTGTCATTGGTGACATTTCAGTACAATAATAAAAGTGGAAGGCAGATTGCCTTGTGCTAAGCAGTGAGTGTACGGTAAGAAAAAGGAGAAAGCACAAACAGGTCTCTTGAGAAATCTGGTGTGAGTGGAAAGGGCAATGAGGTCGGAGGCAGTTGGGTACAGACCCTACAGGGCCTCGTTAGTTTTGCTAAGAAAATTGGAATTTGCCCCATTATCATTGGGAGTTAACACATTTTTTGCACAGGAGTATGACACAATGGTTTTCATGAAATAGATAAATAACTGATAAGAATGTGAGGTAGATGGGCCATGTTTGGAAACACACTGGCAGTGGGAAAGCTATTTAAAAGTTGACTGCCACAATCCAGGTTAGAGAGGGCAGCAATTGAGTATCATTTAAACAAGATATATTATAACTGTAAACTGAAAGTCTGTTTTGTCATACTTTGTCCTCTCATCCTTATATCCAATCAGTTTATTCATTTCCATTAATATATGTTACTAAATTTAAAATAATCCCTATAGAAAAGACTTTCTCCCCCAAGGGCTTTTAAAATGAAGTGTAATGTTCTCAGTAAAATAATCGTGGAAAGAAGTAGAGCAGTTTTAAAAAGAACTAGTGGGAAACAAAAATAATTAACTTTCAAAATTCAAGGCAGGAAAACAACTGACATGTTCTCAATCTACTCAGGATTTAGGTTCAGTTCCCGTTAATAAGTCATTTACCAAAGGAACAAAATTATAATACATTTCAGTACATTAAAAAATAAATCTTATCTACTCTAAATAAGGACAATAAAATGCTTTCTTTTAATTGACACAGAAAGCAAGTAGCTCTTAGAATACCCTATGTTTTTCTCATTTTTAATAAATAGTGGAGCAACTAAAAATCATAGTCTAGATAAAACCACGCTTTCCTGTTCGATGAAAGTGTTAAAAGTTTGAAATGAGTAACCATAATAAGTAATTTTTAAAAATCCACTCCAAGTATCTGTTTTCTGTTTTTTTCCCTTTAGCTTTCCCCTAGACAATTTCCCATAACACGAGGACATGTCAAAAACACTTTTGAAAATTGACAGTGTTTTAGAATTAATGAACTACATTCCAGAAATATAAATTTGACTTAGCTAAAGGGCATAAAAATAAAATTTTCAAGACAAGCCCAAATGATCAGGAATGTAGTTAACAAATAAAGCAGAGAATAAATGGACAAGTTATGATTTAAAATATGAAGGTTATTGTATTTTTAATAATTTTACCTTCTTAATATATTGATATGATGGCATTTGAGTTCCACTGCAGTAGTGGACATCGATTTTTACTGATACTCCTTAGAATGGAAGAAGGAAAGGTAAATAGTATTATATTATTCAAGAGACAAAAATGCTTTAAGAATAGGGAAGGTGTGATGGAAAGAAAATAGATTTTGTGGCTTTCTTGTGTGTGTGCTTAATAAGATGATCAAAATATTGAAATCAATTTTGATTAAAAAAATCTACTACCTCCCTCAGGAGTCATTAAAGATGAAAAAAATCAACCGTATGGAAGCTGATGTTAGAATAGTTGGGAGAGTTCTCCTGTTGATTGACAGCTGTGAAGTCAGCAAGAGAAAAAAATTAAGTGGCTGAACAAATTTGTATTGTTAATATGGCTAAATGTTCAATTTCATATATTTGTTTGAATACTCTAAACACTTTTGATGGTAAGTGTTGGGAGCGTGGAAGGTGGAGAATAAAAGCAGTGGACTTGGTCATGTTGAAATTAAACATTTTAATCATATCCATAAACACTTCTTATTTTTGTTACACTTTTTAAAAATTAATTTATGCTGTGTAGTATAAAAGTAACCACCTCGCCCAGACTCTTAATTACAGAACAGATTCTTATAGGAAATGCAATTATTTTGAAATATTTCTGTTATCAGTATTTTGTGATTATCCTCAAGTTATAAAAATATCACTATTTATTGATGTTCATACATTCCTGTCCCAATAGATAAGAATTTTGTTTATTCAAATACCTCAATAATTCCTCCTTCTACTTCTGTATTTTGTTATATTACTGATTTTAGTTCCTTTAATGGATATCTTTGTAACTACATGGATAACTATGGATAATTTTGTACATTTAAAATTCATCAACACTCCATGGTGTCTTTTGAGATGCTGCTTTTTAAGATGAGAACATTAATTTTCTGAATGTAACCTCTCCTCCACTCAAGTTCTACTTCCAAATTCTGTCACATCCTATTTCTGTTCTATAACAAAAATCAAGTCCTTCATCCTGATTCTAAAAGTTGACAGCCAACAAAATGTTTACATGATGATGATCAGGTGAATATTTTTTACCAAGGATGAAGCAGTGTGCTATTGTTACCCTTCCTTCTCTTCAGTTCTGCTGTTATAAGCCTTATGCCACACACAAAAACTGGTATTTCTAATATCAAAGAAAATTATTTCCCTGTCATTCTTGCCTATCAATTGTTTATATTAAGTCGCATTCTATTTTGTTTCATACTTAGATCATGTTTTTCTTGGACATGTTTTTGTTTTTCCTGGAATTTGAGATTGCCTTCTATTTTTTCTTATTGAGAGATAAAATCAATACCACATTTATTTCTAACTTCTTCCAAGTTCCTACAAATATTAATCTTCTTTTGTACTATACTCTTCTCTTACATTGAAAACATTCTTCTTAGAAGCAACTGGCTTCTAGATCAAATTTGGAAAGATTAATTGTAGGTCTCCAGCATGGCTAAGAATTTTTTAAGTGGACTCTTAAGCAAGACCAGCATTTCCTGTATGCAACATCTTTTTCCTTCTTGTTTCCCAGCCTTGTTTTGCTAGTGTACAACTTCAAAACCTTCCTCATGGAGGATGCTTGTAAGATAAAACTTACAAATCTTAAAAAAAAAAATTTATTCATACTCATGCTTGATGCATGTTTTGGCTAAAAATATAATTTCAATTTCTTAAATATATCCCTCCCTCCATACTTTAAAAAATTCTGTTCTCTATCTTCTAGGATATATTGATTTTGCGAAAAAATTAGATGCAAGACTGATCTTGTTTCTTTTAAAAGATGTTTTTTCTCTGTGAAACTTTCTAGCATCTTGTTTTGATATACTCAGTACTTTAATAATTGATAATAGTTCTAGGTGTACGTCTTTCACAAATTCTTACTAAATGGCACTTAAAGTGTCCTTTAAATATGAAAACATAGAGTAATCTGTTTTATTTAAGATTGGGGGAAATTCTTCCAGTATTTCTTTGGTAATTTTTTAATTGGTTTTTTTCCCCTACTTTTTTTTCTTGAAAACTAGCTAGTCAGATATTAAATTTTCTGGATTAACACTTTATGCCCTTTAGCTTAAGCTCTTGGAGAGGTCCTCATTTTATCTTCCCAGTGTTCTACTGATTTTTTTGTTGTTGTTCTATTGATTTTAATTTAATTAATCTTCCTTAAAACAAATCCTGACTCTTTTTTCTTATAGTTTTTTGGGTTGTTTCTTACTGTTGACTTTTCTTCCTTCACATATTACTTACTGAAACTTTTCTGAGTAGAGGTGGGTTTTCTTGATTTTTTAAAATGTCCATTTCCATGAATATTTGCTTCTTTTGAGGTTAATTTTATCTAGGTCTTTATTTTCATGCTGGAGGCTTGCTTCAAATATCTAGTCATCTTTAATTGTTGTTTCATGTTTTATACTGAGAGATGAGGATGACAGAGAGGAAGCCTGAAGATGTTAAAAAAAACTTGCTTTAGTATGAGTGAGAGAGATGCTGGCCTTACCCTTGAGGTTCTCAAAGATGCCAGAATTATTGGTGCTTTATTCTAGAATGACAATATCCATCTAAGGTGTCTTAGTTTCCAAAACTGTTTGACAGTTTTTATAGAGAACAACTCTCCAATGTGCTGCCTGGAGGTAAACTCCTGGTCTGCACAAGTTGGGAAGAGGCAGGAATCGATAGGGAATCTATGATTTCCTCTATATTTTAAAGGAATTAATTTATCCTTTAATATTTCACCGTGTTTTCACTCCCACCCTCTGTTGTTCTCTGCATGTCTCATTAAACATGTTTCCTTGCCTATGTAGTCCCCACTTCTTGCATTATAGATTTCATATTTTATTTCGGTTTAATCATTTCCATCCTTTTATCTACTTTCCATCTTCACCATGAATCCCTTCTTTTTCTTATTATGGATTTATGACTTTTAATTCATTTACTGTGTCCTTTTAATGGTGTCTCAGAAGAGGTGAGAAAAATGTATATGTCGAGTCAGAGACCTTGAGCGAGAAGACCTCATCTCTGTAGGGACAATTTTTAAAAACATGATTTTGAGCTTATAATGTCTCTGTACTTTTGATTATACCGATAGCTTAAATTCACCTGTGAGCACAAATGCAATTTGTTCTCAAAAGACTCTATTCACTCAACTGCTTCTCATTGACTTGTACTTTTATTTTGCCTGCTTCAACTTTAGCTTTGAAGAACTTTGGAGAAGAGAAAGGCATTCCACACCAGGTGATGCTGGGAAAGGTGATATTCTCAGTTAATTCCTAAGGACATAATCTAGTCCCCCTATGGCCTCGGAGGTAAGTCTTTTCCCAGCTGCAGAGTTCTCTGGAGCTCCAAAGTGAAGCATGTTCCAGAAGCACTGTGTTTCCAGACAGCAGCAGTTATGCGCAGAGGTGATGGTCTAGGATAGGAATCCTAATTGCTTGTGGCAGCAGGACTGACAGTGGAGGAGACTTTATCAGTGGTGTTTTCACTGTGTTCACATAAGCCTACCTCAGTGGCTGTCAGCCCTGGAAGACATCACGCTTTTAGGCTGGCCCTTATCTAACTTTAATCATCCACCCCAGAAGGGGATGAGTGGAGGTTTTGTAGAAAGAGATAGTCAGATTGCCTTCCTCTCCCTGGCTGCTTCTTAAAGTAACATATGTTAAACACATTTATTAAGGTTGTAAATAAGTAAGCAAGTGCAAACACAGGCCTTCGCCCCCATCCTTCCCCCTCCACCCCTTTCTCATGAAGGGAGAGCTGCAGGCACAGAAGTGTGTGGCTGGATGGAGGCCCAGAAATCTGGAAAGTGTATTATGTGGGATCCCCGCGGAGAAGCACTTGGCTGCTGGCAGCCCTGGCTCTGGTTTCCACACACCATCAATCTGGTGCCTGGCGGTCACTGCTCCCTCCTCACCTCACCTCATGCAGAGAGCAGACAGCTCAACTATTTGTCTCATGCTGCAGCAGCCAAGCCATTTGAGGAAGGGAAGAAGAGGGAAAGGAAGAATGATGGGGGTGGGGAAAAATAACAACCTTCCAACAGGCCACCATTCCTTTCAACTGTCAGCTGGTTCCTGAACAGCTTCAACTCGGACCTTCGGATGTAGACGGTGGGAGGAGGAGAGGAAAGCAGAGGTGACTCACAGTGCAAGGGCCAGTATCTCGACCAACCTTCGGGGTCAGTTCACAGTGGACATAAATGAAACTTCAGGTGTTCTCGGGAAGGAGGGTGGATTTGGGAAACAGTGCTTGAGGCTACTTTGCAAGAATAGGAGAACAGGAGCTAAGTCTGTCACTAAACCTCTGGAGTTCTGATTTATTCCCTTTGTACAGAACAGGAAACTGAGTCAGGCAGAGGTCGGTTCAGCCATGAAACTCCCACACATATTACCAGGACCGGTAACATATACGTGAGGCATCCTGTTATTCGAATAACAGGTATGTGTTTTCTTAGACTTCTGAAACTGCCTTGACAGTCTGAAAAAAATAAGGAAAATGGTATTTTCCTTATTTTTGGTAGAAGGAGAATTGGTAGAATGGTAGAAGGAGAATTTTGGTAGAAGGAGAATTTGGTAGAATGGTAGAAGGAGAATTTTCTCGGGCCTTATGATGTCTATTATCTGAAATGTTCTTACTGCTGGTTTTTCTAGAAGAGTACTATGTATGCTTGTACCTTTTTGACTACTGCTCCAGCAGTGGCGGGAAGAAAGCCAGATGATGATTTAGGGTCTTGAGGACATCTAAACTCTCGCTCCCGCTAGCTTCAACTTCGACCTTAACCTCAGTCCTAATATTTTCTTGCAATAGGAAGGGACCCAGGCTTGCTTGATCAGTTTTTCCATGTCTGGTCTAAGGTCTGAGACCTGGATTCTACTTGACTAGTGAGTAATTTGTGAGCCATAATGAACGCAAATTATAACAGTAAGAAAATTTGCAATAGATGCCAGAGACTTGTAACAACCAAGGATAAACATTCCTATATTCGCTAATTTCCTTTACTCAGACTGGAAGGTTGTGTGAGAAAATAAAATGTTTTTCAGTGATTTAAAGGAAGCACAAAAGCATAGATTTATCCCTGAAAAAAACTGTCTCATGTAAATGTATGCTCAATATTTTTTTCTTTTTTTCCCCACTAAAACTCTTGGGTTTGTGCTTTCTGGCCACAGCCTAAGAGTGTTTGTTCTCAGTCATGACACCACTCAAGTTTTCTCACTCTTCTGTGAATGCAAACCCTGCCTTCTACTTTGGAGCCTCTCATTTTTATATTGACAGACTTGGGTGAAATTTTAATGTCAGCAGAAAACAGCTTTATTCAGCCAATGGTTATTTAGAATCTCATGAGATTAGGAGAATTGCAGTACCTGACTTAAACATATAAACGCTTCACTCCCTGGGCTCAGTGTCTTTGGTTTCCAAGAATATTACAGAAGGTTTATTATACGTTCAAGCTTGGCGATGCTTTATGCACAGGAGCTTTCAAACTGGCAGTGGATCTGGAGGTAATGAAACTGCAAGAACAACACATAGCAGGAAATGGTTCACTGGTTTTGAGGCTTCACTTATTCCAAAGAAAAGAGCAATGTTACTGTAACGAAGGTTAGCAGTATTTGTGCTAGAGCAATTGCAAAAATCTTATCTTCAACATGTGCATAAAATGAGAATGAAAATTCGTTTAACTTTTAAAGGGAAAAAAGTCATTTAACCACTGAGCCTGGTGTATTTCTTTCATAAAGGTATTTTAATACAATATATTTTTGTGCTTTATACGAAAACAATCACAGTCTAAATGCTCTGCCTTAATCAACTAAAGACAGCAAAACATTATTTCATTCTTTATTATCAAAGGATCAAGGAGATTAGCAGTTCAAAAACGATGAAGATACTGATGTTTATTTATTCCCAACAAAATTAGTATAGCTGTTTCCTAAACCCTAGTTTGCCACCTCCTTTCCCCTAACTTTTCAAAATCTGAGCCTCTGTTAATATTTTGCCTCATAACATTCATTTTCTTTATTCTTTCCTAGTTCAAGGAAGAGTATTTTTGAAGCCTAATTCAAAAGGATTGCACCCCCCTCATCACACCTGTTGGACTTTAAACAAATCACACCCAGAGAATGAGTAGAAATAATCTTTTTTGTCGTTAGGAGAAGGGGGGTAGAGATGGATGCAAACTGAAATAAAAAATAAATCCTAGCTCTATAATCTACAATCTCATTGGCATGATTCCAATGCCAAGATCCCTTTCTATAAAGTCTGCTCTTGGGAATATGTGATTATTATAAAGGTCCATGCCAAAACATTTTATTACAGATAATTGTCTATATTCTGATTCCAATCAATGAGCTCCTTGAGGCCAAACGTCATATTCCCTCTAGACTGTCTCCTTTGTTTCTAAGTGACTAACACCTAGGTCAGAGGCTGTGGCATTTTCACTACTCAGTGACTACTAACTGGTGTTTTTCTGACTGAGAACACTTGTGAGTTTCTTATTTACTTCTGCCACCCAGAACAAGAGTAGTCAGCCAATAAACACTTACTGATTTTATTTATATATTGGTGCTCTTGCAGATTACTGTTAAATTGGCAATACTAGAGTTAACTTCAAAGAGTACATTCTAGGTTTGGTTCAGACAAACATGGAAAAGTTCAGTTCTTGATGTGGAACCTGCTGACTTGATGAAGTTTTCCTAAGAAAAATACTTGAATAGGTTCCCCCACTAAACTTTTCTTCATTACTGTTTATTGAAATTTCTACCTCTAATCAGTTCCATTTCAGAGAATAAAAGGAAAACTTCTATTCCTATTCAAGAAGTTCACGGCAAATGGTTAGATTGATTTAAGAAGGTTAATGATTAGAAGTAATTGGGGAAGATTTTCGTTTATCCCTAAATGAAGCACCTTGGTCTTCTAAGAGTGGACCCTAGAATTAATCATTCTTTTCATTATTAGGTTAAATGGTTCATTTTATTTGACTGGATTTTCCAAGCACAGTTTTGTCTTCTGGCTAATTGTTGAGCTCAGCGCAGGGAAGGTAAATAACACCAAGCTTGCTCCATATGCAGGTGTTACTTTGGTCTATAGAAATACCTGGTTTAACTTGGCATGACTGGTTCTTTTATTTGGAAGATCTAGTAAAGAAAGCTGCACTGTTTCCTCAGTTGTGTTTGATTGCTTTCATTAAAAATAAAATAATCACCCTGATACCAAAACCAGAAAAAGATATCACAAAAAAAGAAAATTATAGACCAATATCACTGATAAAACATAGATGCAAAAATCCTGAAAAAAATACTAGCAAACAGAACCCAACAGCACATTAAAAGGATCATACACCACGATCAAGTGGGATTTATCCCAGGGATGCAAGGATTCTTCAATATATGCAAATCAATGTGATACACCATTTTAACAAATTAAGGAATAAAAACCATATGATGTGATCATCTCAGTAGATGCAGAAAATGCTTTTGACAAAATTCAACACCCATTTATGATAAAAACTCTCCAGAAAATGGGCATAGAGGGAACTTACCTCAACATAATAAAGGCCATATATGAGAAACCCACAGCAAGCATCATATTCAATGGTGAAAAACTGAAAGCATTTCCACTAAGATCAGGAACAAGACAAGGATGTCCACTCTCGCCACTCTTATTCAACATAGTTTTGGCAGTCTTAGCCAGAGAAATCAGAGAAGAAAAAGAAATAAAAGGAATCCAAATTGGAAAAGAAGAAGTAAACCTGTCATTGTTTGCCAAAGACATGACACTATACATAGAAAATCCTAAAGATGTCACCAGAAAACTACTAGAACTAATCAATGAATTTGGTTAAGGTTGCAGGATACAAAATTAATGCACAGAAATCTCTGGCATTCCTATACACCAACAATGAAAAATCAGAAAGAGAAATTAAGGAAACCCTCCCATTTACCACTGCAACAAAAAGAATAAAATATCTAGGAATAAAACCTGCCTAAGGAGGTGAAAGACTTGTACTCAGAAAACTATAAAACACTGATGAAAGAAACCAAAGATGACATAAACAGATGGAGAAATAGACCATGTTCTTGGATTGGAAGAATCAATATTGTGAAAATGACTATACTACCCAAAACAATCTACAGATTCAATGCAATCCCTATCAAACTACCAATGGCACTCTTCACAGAATTAGAACAAAAGATGTTACAATTCGTATGGAAACACAGAAGTCCCCGAATAGACAAAGCAATCTTGAGAAAGAAAAACGGAGTTGGAGGACTCAGGCTCCCTGACTTCAAACTATACCACAAAGCTATAGTAATCAAGACAGTATGGTACTGGCACAAAAACAGATATACAGATGAATGGAACAGGATAGAAAGCCCAGAGATAAACCCACGCACATATGGGCACCTAATTTACTAAAAAGGAGGCAAGAATATACAATGCAGAAAAGACAGCCTCTTCAATAAGTGGTGCTGGGAAAACTGGACAGCTAAATGTAAAAGAATGAAATTAGAAGACTACCTAACACCATACACAAAAATAAACTCCAAATTGATTAAAAACATAAATGTAAGACCAGACACTATACAACTCTCAGAGGAAAACATAGGAAAAACACTCTTTGACATAAACCACAGCAAGATCTTTTTTTAAAAATAAATAAATTTATTTCTTTATTGGCTGCATTGGGTCTTCATTGCTGCAAGCGGGCTTTCTCTAGTTGCAGCGAGTGGGGGCTACTCTTCGTAGCACGAGCTTCTCATTGTGGTGGCTTCTCTTGTTGCAGAGCATGGGCTCTAGGCACACGGGCTTCAGTAGTTGTGGCACGTGGGCTCTAGAGCGCAGGCTCAGTAGTTGTGCGCATGGGCTTACTTGCTCCACGGCACGTGGGATCTTCCCGGACTAGGGCTTAAACCTGTGTCCCCTGCATTGGCAGGCGGATTCTTAACCACTGCACCACAAGGGAAGTTCCAGCAAGATCTTTTTTGACCCACCTCCTACAGTAACAGAAATAAAAACAAAAATAAACAAATGGGACTTAATTAAACTTAGAAGCTTTTGCACAGCAAAGGAAACCATAAACAAGACAAAAAGACAACCCTCAGAATGGGAGAAAATATTTGCAAAAGAAACAACAGACAAAGGATTAATCTCCAAAATATAAACACCTCATGAAGCTCAAACAAACAATCCAGTTAAAAAATGGGCAGAAGACCTAAATATAGACATTTCACCAAGGAAGACATACAGATGGCCAAGAGGAACATGAAAAGATGCTCAACATCATTAATTATTAGAGAAATGCAAACCAAAACTATAATGAGGTATCACCTCACACCAGTCAGAATGGCCATTATCAAAAAATCTAGAAACAATAAATGTTAGAAAGGGTGTGGTGAAAAGGGAGCCCTCCTGCACTGTTGGTGGGAATGTAAATTGATACAACCACTAAGGAAAACAGTATAAAGTTTCCTTAAAAAGCTAAAAATAGAACCCAGCAATCCCACACCTGGGCAAATACCCTGAGAAAACCATAATTCAAAAAGAGACATGGTATGGTACTGGCACAAAAACATAAATATAGATCAATGGAACAGGATAGAAAGTCCAGAGGTAAACCCATGCACCTATGGTCACCTTATTTTTGATAAAGGAGGCAAGAATACACAATGGGGAAAAGACAGCCTCTTCAATAAGTGGTGCTGGGAAAACTGGACAGCTACATGTAAAAGAATGAAATTAGAACACTCCCTAATACCATACACAAAAATAAACTCAAAATGGATAAAAGACCTAGATGTAAGGCCAGACACTATAAAACTCTTTGAGGAAAACATAGGCAGAACACTCTATGACATAAATCACAGCAAGATCCTTTTTGACCCACTTCCTAGCGAAATGGAAATAAAAACAAAAATAAACAAATGGGGCCTAATGAAACTTAAAAGCTTTTGCACAGCAAAGGAAACCATAAACAAGACCAAAAGACAACCCTCAGAATGGGAGAAAATATTTGCAAATGAAGCAACCGACAAAGGATTAATCTCCAAAATTTACAAGCAGCTCATGCAGCTCAATATCAAATAAACAAACAACCCAATCCAAAAATGGGCAGAAGACCTAAATAGACATTTCTCCAAAGAAGATATACAGATTGCCAACAAACACATGAAAGAATGCTCAACATCATTAATCATGAGAGAAATGCAAATCAAAACTACAATGAGATATCATCTCACAACAGTCAGAATGGCCATCATCAAAAAATCTACAAACAATAAATGCTGGAGAGGGTGTGGAGAAAAGGGAACCCTTCTGCACTGTTGGTGGGAATGTAAATTGATACAGCCACTATGGCGAGGAGGTTCCCTGAGAAACTAAAAATAGAACTACCATATGACCCAGCAATCCCCATACTGGGCATACACCCTGAGAAAAGCATATGACCCAGCAATCCCAATACTGGGCATATTCCCTGAGAATACCATAATTCAAAAAGAGTCATGTACCACAATGCTCAATGCAGCTCTATTTACAATAGCCAGGACATGGAAGTAACCTAAGTGTCCATCAACACATGAATGGATAAAGAAGATGTGGCACATATATACAATGGAATATTACTCAGCCATAAAAAGAAACGAAATTGAGTTATCTGTAGTGAGGTGGATGGACCTAGACTCTGTCATACAGAGTGAAGTAAGTCAGAAAGAGAAAAACAAATACCGTCTGCTAACACATATATGTAGAATCTAAAAAAAAATGATCATGAAGAACCTAGGGGCAGGACGGGAATAATGACACAGACCTACTAGAGAATGGACTTGAGGACACGGGGAGAGGGAAGGCGATGCTGGGACGAAGTGAGAGACTGGCATGGGCATATATACACTACCAAATGTAAAATAGATAGCTAGTGGGAAGCAGCCGCATAGCACAGGGAGATCAGCTCGGTGCTTTGTGACCACCTAGAGGGGTGGGATAGAGAGGGTGGGAGGGAGGGAGACGCAAGAGGGAAGAGATATGGGAACATATGTATACGTATAACTGATTCACTTTGTTATAAAGCAGAAACTAGCACACCATTGTAAAGCAATTATACCCCAATAAAGATGTTAAAAAAATTTTTTTTGAGAGACTAAAAACAAACAAACAAACAAGAGAAGTTACTGATGATGGCACTACCAGAGCCTGGGGACATGGGAGCCTCCAAATCCACGCAGTTTCCTCTAGCTTGCTTCTTGCCAGGCCCCCATTCCCTCAGATTCAAGGCCTGGATTTTAGGCATGTGACCCTGGGCAAGTCAGATTCAGGCTGGCCATTCCTGGAGGAAGCTCCCAGATCCTGAAGACACTAGGGGTCTGCCTCAACAGGGCTCGGGGCAGGGAAAGCCTCCCAACCCATCCATGCATCTTGAGCCAGCCAGCTGCTCTGCCCTCATCCGTTTAAACCAGGGCCTGAATACTAGGCCAGCAAGCCCCAGAGAGGCTGGAAGCTGACCTAGACGTGTGTTTTCTGAAAGGCAGGAGACTCCAAGAGACCCTTGGGTGTAAGGGAAGCCTGTTTCCTCAACCCACTCACATCCCTTAAGCTAACTGCAAGTTCTTCCCCGAACGCATCACGCTCTAGGGTCTCCGTGTCTGGTCTAGTAATGGTCAATCCATGCTCATAGTGACCCTCTTTATCTAGAAGGTATCCTCTGCCCTCAATCTCTGCTGCTGCCACAAACAAAACCCCAAACCTCTATGTTTTGATTTGTTTATGGATAGAAAAATTAACATCCTCACTAAGTTAGATACCCATGTGGGTGAACTAAAAAACATCCCTAAGAAACTTACCAGCATGACTGATGGACTCCCAATGGCAGGTGCAGCAGGGCTGAAGAGGTCAAACCCAAACCTGGGTATGCAAACACTGTGATTATGTGAGCGTTTGGCTTCAGGGTATAAATCCTATTTATATCCTGCTTTTTTTCCAACTAAAATAGTGTGTGTGTGTGTGTGTGTGTGTGTGTGTGTGTGTGTGTGTGTCTGTGTTTTCTCATTATATCTTCTGACTGGTCATTGCTAGTCTGAAGGAATGCTACTGATTTTTTTTAAAGAAACTATTAAGAATGATGCTAGTCATTGATTTAAAATTGATATAATATTTATCAGGTTAAAGAAATATCTTTTTATTTCTTAGTGTACCCAAATATATAAAATCTAGAATGGGTGAAGCATCTTATTGAATTTCTTCTGTTTTTTTCTTAGTGATCCAGTAGAGTTCCAGATTTTAACTTCTTACATTGGAGGAATGTATATACTTGGTTATAGTAAATTCTGTTTTCATTAAGCTGTTATACATTTATTAAGCTGTTATATAGAAATGAAACTTTTTTTTCTGGGATACCTAGGGACAGAGTTCTGTGGAATACCAATTGGGGACAAATTGGTCTATGGGTTTCTTTTCTTGTTCTAACTTTGCCAGGTTTACTACCAAAGCTATGTTAACTTTATAGAATCTAGACATGAATAAAACTTTGTCAATATTTTGGTTTAACTATAAAATATTAAAATATTTTTCATGATTATAAAACTACCACATGTTCATTACAGAACATTGGGAAAATACCAAAAATCAGAGAACAAAAATATCTGTCACCTATATGTATTCCCCAAATTAGAGATAATTGTGGTTAACATTCTAATCAATTTTAATTTATCTATATCTATATAGGTATCTACCTTAGATTTATGTATGTTCAGATATTTATAAAACTGAAATTATTGTGTGTATTGTGTACAGTTCTATGTTGCATTCTTTTCGCAGTGATTTATATTTTGGACACTTTACCATGTCATTAAATATTCTTTAAACATAAAACAAAAAAGAGAGAGACATGTACCACAATGTTCATTGCAGCACTATTTACAATAGCCAGGACATGGAACCAACCTAAATGTCTATCGACAGATGAATGGATAAAGAAGATGTGGCACATATATACAATGGAGTATAACTCAGCCATAAAAAGAAACGAAATTGAGTTATTTGTAGTGAGGTGGATGGACCTAGAGTCTCTCATACAGAGTGAAGTAAGTCAGAAAGAGAAAAACAAATACTGTATGCTAACACATATATATGGAATCTTAAAATAAAAAATGGTGCTGATGAACCTAGTTGCAGGGCAGGAGTAAAGACGCAGACATAGAGAATGGACTTGAGGATATGGGGTGGGAGGAGGAAGCTGGGGCAAAGTGAGAGTAGCATTGACAGATATACACTACAGAATGTAAAATAGATAGCTAGTGGGAAGCAGCCACATAGCACAGGAGATCAAGTCGATGCTCTGCAATGGCCCAGATGGGTGGGATAAGGAGGGAGGGAGGGAGGCTCAAGAGGGAGGGGATATGGGGACATATGTATGCATATGGCTGATTCACTTTGTTGTACGACAGAAACTAACAGTACTGTTAAGCAATTATACTCCATTAAAGATCTATTAAAAAAATATTCAGCTGTTGAGCACTTGAACTTCACACTGAACATTTAGGGTAGTGATTCTAAGTGACATAGAGAGGGAGTCTTGTGATGTACTACAAGAATTTAAATTGCCTTTACTGACTTGTTTTGATGCCTTTGGAACACGGAATTTCAGTGGTGAAATTTGTACCTAATATGGTGACATTTTTACCTAATATGTTGATATTTGTACTAAATTTGTGTCTTGAGAGTGTGAAAGTAAGGACAAAAGGATTCTCATGGAAGGGGCTGTAATCGTACAGCATATCCAAATTCACCATTTGGCCAAGGAATCATTCTTAGAGTTGTATATGTATACCTGTATACTTGTAAAAGTCAGGCTAAGCAGTCATATGGGGATATTTAGCACCTTTTCAAACTTAATGAGTGAATGCAATAAGGAAACTATGCAGCAACTTTAAGGGAACACAGTTTATATCAAGTTTACATCCAAGCCTTCCATAACTAGACCTTGTGATCCGCAGGTGGTTAGACTCCAGATCCTTTAGAACTCCCCTTGGAAGATGAGATTTAACATTTTAGCCTTAGACTAGCCTCAATTTCCAAAAAGCTCAACTTCTGGAAGGTAAAATCAGAAATAAATATGTATGGTTGACTCATTCATTCTCCCACTCACTTGTTCATTTATTCGTTGTATAGAGATGAATAATATACTATTTTTCTTCAAGGTGATTAAATTCTAGTGAGGGGGCAAAATAATAGAAATATAACAATATGGAAGGATAATAAAATGACAAATAAAATGAAAAAACATAAGATGTTACTTAACGTGTTCTATGTTATCAAGGAGGCTTTTTTTTGATGGTCGCAATATTTGAGATCATTTTTGAAGAATGTGTGGAAAATTTCCAGGCTTTCATGTCTACAAGAACAGTTTTGACAGACAGAGAAGTATTTGGTGTACATTAATTGTCAAGATGATACATTCTAAGAAATACAAATAGCTTGATTTGCATGGAATGCACAATGTTTCGTTGCCTTTGAATATGACTCTAAAGATATGTCTGGAAAAGTAAACATAAGTCAGATGATGAAGGCTATATAGTCATATATGCCAAAATAAAGGGCAATATTTTGTCCTCCTTCTTAAGAAGGAGATTTAATTAAAAAGACTTAAGCTGCAGAAAGGGTATTGAATAGGTGAAGTACATGGGACTTTTTACGGGGTAAAACTATTCTGCATGATACTGTAATTGTGGGTATGTGACAGTATGCATTTGTCAAAACTCACTGACACAGATAGTGAACTTTAATGCACACAAATTAAAAAAAATATTTAGGAGTTCAATGGATCTTAGGAGGGACTGCAGAATGTAACAAAACAATCTAACAAAGCAATCTAACTGTACTACAAATGTATGAAACAACCTCACTGAAAAGAGTAGGGAAAAGTTACTGACAGAGTTATTTAACTTTGGAAATGAGTGAGTCTCAAAAATCAAGGTAAAAGGAGCTACACAGAAGCACTGCACTGTAGTTGATAATGTTGATAAAGCGAGTAGGAGGTTACAGATACACAAAGGGAGAAGGCTAGAATGATCCATAGGTAATAGATTAGGATTGGAGATATCAGAAGGAACTCGTGTTCAGTTTAATTTGGACGCAGATGGTTACATACAGAAACATATATATATTTATGTGTATATATACGACTTGGTATATATACATTTTTTTCTCTTCTCTACCAGTGGAGAAGGTTATAACACTTTAGTAGGAATGAGCACGCCTAGCACCCAGATCTTGGTGTCTAATACCATTCTCCAGAAGAACCAAGATTTCTTGGAGAAATGGATGATTCCAGGAGTGAGGCAGAAAATATATAAGGTGAGCCTGGAGCATTATGTAGTGCCAGAAAATAAGTAGTGTTAAAAAAAATAAGCAAAGACACTGATGGACATATAATAAAGGGACACAGGAAACAAATGAAAGTTTCTATTGGCCAAGATAGCTTAGAATTGACAATCAAGTGTCAAAATAAATGAATAAATAATTGAAAAATGATAACAGTATATACTGTGTGCTTTTATTTTTTTTACAGTTCCTCTACATATCAATTAGAAGATATATACCTTTTGGCATATGAATTACCGTATTTGGTCTAAGTACTGGGGACTCTCCAAACACAATGATAGTAGTTGGGATAAAAAATCTAGAGGAAGACAGGAGAGATAGGAAATGATGAACTTTGGGCTAATCAAATGAAATAATGTGTAGACAGAAGCACAAATTTTCCACTAAGAGATTACCATTGTCACCCAGTAGATTATCCTGAAATAACCAAACATATACTATATAATAAGAAAGATGTTCTTTCTTTTTTAAAAAAAATTCTTTCTTTCTTTATTTATTTTTGTCTGCATTGGGTCTTTGTTGCTGTGCATGGGCTTTCTCTAGTTGTGGTAAGCGGGGGCTATTTTTCGCTGCAGTGCGCAGGTTTCTCATTGCAGCGGCTTCTCTTGTTGCAGAGCACGGGCTCTAGGTGCGCGGGTTTCAGTAGCTGTGGCTCGCAGGCTCTAGAGCACAGGCTCAGTAGTTGTGGCACACGGGCTTAGTTGTTCAGCAGCATGTGGGATCTTCCCGGACCAGGGATCAAATCCATATCCCCTGTATTGGCAGGCAGATTCTTAATCACTGTGCCACCAGGGAAGTCTGAAAGATGTTATTTCTTAAACCAATTTTGGTGGAGAAAGCATAACTTGGAGGATTTATCTTGCTGAGGCTCTCAGGTTTTATTTTTCACTTAATCATTTTTAAGCATTTTTAGAGAATATTTGAAAGTTAGGAATCGACATTCTCTTCACTGTTACGGTGTTTTGTGAATTAGGGCTTTACTGCTGTTTATTGTAACTGTTATAACCATAGAATCCTTTATCTCATGTTCTATATCTTTCCACTCCTGTTATTTGTGTTCTCTTTCACTTTTCAGTCTATCCCAATGCAGCATCATTAGAGCATCTGGAACTATTGACTATCCTATGAGTTTGGGTTCTGAAACTAGAGCAGTCATCTATGAATCTTTGTTCAACCTCATACTAACCACGTAACCTTGGGAACGTTACTTAAACTCCATAGCCTCAGTTGCTTTGTCTGTAAAATGGACAGAATTACAGTGCCTACTACATGAAACTGTTTTAGCATTAAACAAGATGATGCACATAAAGTATTTCTTAACAGATATAAAGTAAGTGCTTAACAGATACTGGCTGTCAGTCTTAAACATCCTCAGCAATGGTCTTTGCTGGCCCATCTCCTCCTTTGTCTTCACTTCGCCTCTGCCCCATAAATAGCTCCTCTTCATTCTTAGGTTTCACTACTCATCATTTTACACATTCTTACTAGAAAAGTCTTTGCAGTCAACTTGCCTGCTGACTACTTACAAGTGTCTTATTGCAACCCTGGTATGGTTCTTCAGTATGAAGCCTTGTTTATTCAATTTTCACAGCATGTTTATTGGTTTTTCAAAGATAGAAACTATATCTTCATTTCTGCACTTCCCTGCAAAGCACTTCATGCCAAACTGGCTATTCAGAAGTGCTAAACTGATATTTATTGAATGAATAGGCCCATCAAACTCATTCCTTCCCTATTGTTTTCTCTCTAGCTTTTGTCTTTACTTTGGTTTATTGTTCTGGGTAAATTCTTAGGGGCAGACAGCTATTTCTGACTTAGTATTTTGTTTCCTACACAGTTCAGAACCAGCCCAGGGTCCTTGATTGAAATGTAAGGATCTCAATAGAAGGATAATCTTAAGAAATATAAAGTGTTAATCAACTGAATAGGAAGGAAATGTGCAAGTAAAAAAAATGGGAAAAAAAAGAAAAATAAATCAGAAGAAATAACTGATCCACCTTCTCCACCTGAATCTACAAATGATTAACATTACAATTCTTTCTCTTTATTTTAAAATGTTCACACAGAAAAATAGTAAGATGGTAAATCAACTTACTGACATATTGAGTCCCTGGCCAGAAAATTCATCCATCCATGGAGAATTTAGTAAGAATGAAACAGAATGATACCTCATACCTGAAAATTAAACCTTTCTTGCCCCTCATTTATTTCTGAATTCCTGCTTCAGCAGTTTTGGACTCCTAAGGCCAACATCCTACTGCACGTGTTTTCAGGTATTCCTGATACATCACCTGAGGGACATTGTGTCCTGACATCCTTGGCATTATCGTCTAAGGCAAAGAAATGAAAGTTAGGACTTCTTGCCAATAAGCTCGAAAATAAACTGAAAACGACGGCTTGGTCTTGGGTTTTAGGTTTTGGTGCCAAGTTTCAGAATCCAAACCAGTTTTGTAGCCAATTTCTAAACCTCTGAAAATTGGGGTCAATGGAAGGGCAAGAAACCAAAATGCTAATTCAGTTTCGGTCCACAGGGTCAAAGCTACACAGATAGATTAAAGGTAAAAACCCTCATCTGTATATTATTTTCCTACAGGAAAAATTAGTTTAATAATTAGTCATACAAAGTATGTCTCACTAACAATTTGATCTACTTAACAATGTAAGTTGTTTGAACTGACAAAACAATTTGATCTATTTAATCAAGTACTCCTTAAATCTTTAAAAATAATCTTCAAGAACAAAGCAGCCAGGACTTCCCTGGTGATACAGTGGTTAAGAATCTGCCTGCCAATGCAGGGGACACGGGTTCGAGCCCTGGTCCGGGAAGATCCCACATGCCACTGAGCAACTAAGCCCGTGTGCCACAACTACTGAGCCTGCGTTCTGGAGCCTGTGAGCCACAACTAGTGAGCCCACGTGCCACAACTACTAAAGCTTGTGCGACTACAGCCCATGCTCTGCAACAACAGGAGCCACTGCAATGAGAAGCCCGCGCACCGCAACGAAGAGTAGCCCCCACTCGCCGCAACTAGAGAAAGCCCACGCGCAGCAAAGACCCAACACAGCCATAAATAAACAAATAAATAAATAATTTAAAAAAGGAACAAAGCAGCCTTCTTTAGGAAGATACAAATATGCAATTTTTCTTTTAGTTGTAATTAAAAAAAAATTAAGTGTTATTATAAATAACGTTAAGCATATAGAAAAATTTAAACAATTTTACAGTGAACAATCAATATCTACTCCTTAGATTATACCAATAGCATTAAAATATATTTGCTTTATCATGACATTTTATATCCATCAATCAACCCATCTTTTTAATGCTTTTTTTTTTTTTTTTTTTTTTTTTTGGGGTACGCGGGCCTCTCACTGTTGTGGCCTCTTCCGTTGCGGAGCACAGGCTCCGGACACACAGGCTCAGCGGCCATGGCTCATGGGCCCAGCCGCTCCGCGGCATGTGGGATCTTCCCGGACCAGGGCACGAACCCGTGTCCCCTGCATCAGCAGGCGGACTCTCAACCACTGCGCCACCAGGGAAGCCCTTTAATGCATTTTTGATTCAAATAATTTATAGACATTATTACAAATTCCCCTAAATACCTTAACATACATATCATTAATAAGAATTCCATAATTATTTGTAGTTTATTTTTTTCTTCTGAGGTAAAACTTATATACAATTGTGGAGAAAGACTGTTTCCTGCCATTTCAGTAAACAAAGGGTGTCGTGGCCACCAAGCCATCGGCCACTGCAGCTGCACCCTCACCCTCTGCCCCCCAGCGGGTGTGCCCTCAGGAGAATTCAGGACAGAGGAAAACATGATACTGGCCCTATAGTTAGTTAAGGTACATAGCAAAGGAATAATTTCAATGAGCCCAGACTCTTGCATCTTCCCATGTATAGAAAAGCACTAAAAATTTAATCTGAGATATCTGTTTTTTGTGATTAGCAGTAATCTTTTACCAAGATGTAAATTCAACTACATGTATTTCCATAGCCAAAAAAATAATGTATATACTGGCTCTTCCCTCCACCTCTTTGAAATAGTTCCTCAGAGCTATCTGAGAGGCTTCCATGCCAGGCTATAGTCCTCAGTAATGCCCCAAATAAAACATAATTCTCAACTTTTAGGTTGTGCATTTTTTTTCAGTGGACACAATAAAAAATCTTAAATGTACCCTTGATGAGTTTTGACAAATGCATACACCTGAACACAAACCCCTATCATAACATGGGGTATTACTATTACTCCAGATAATTCTGTTATGTCTTGCCATTTTTAATTAATAGAATTTAAAATGAATGTTCCATATTGATGGATCAGAATTTCTGCCCCTACTAACTTATGGAACTTTGTAAAAAAAAAATTCAGAAATTATTTTCCTAGGGACTTCACTGGTGGCGCAGTGGTTAAGAATCTGCCTGCCAATGCAGGGGACGCGGGTTCGAGCCTTGGTCCGGGAAGATCCCACATGCCGCGGAGCAACTAAGCCCGTGCCCCACAACTACTGAGCCTGTGCACCACACCTACTGAAGCCCAAGCGCCTAGAGCCCATGCTTTGCCACAAGAGAAGCCACCATAATGAGAAGCCCGTGCACTGCAATGAAGAGTAGCCCCCGCTCACAGCAAGTAGAGAAAGCCTACACGCAGCAACGAAGACCCAATGCACCCTAAATAAATAAATAAATTTATTTTAAAAAAAAGAAAAGGCATTATTTTCCTAATCAGTAAATAACAGTAGCTGTGCTTGAGGAAGACAATATTGACAGGAAAGTGCAATTCACTCTCCTTGCTGCAAACAGAGAAAATGTAATTGAAAACAGTGGACAGTATCCTCTTTCCTGAAGGAAAATGCTTTATACCTGATAATCATCAAAGATGTGTATATATATATATATATATGTATATATATGGTACATATATACAATGGAATATTTCTCAGCCATAGAAAAGAATAAAATAATGCCATTTGCAGCAACATTGAAGGACCTAGAGATTATCATTCTAAGTGATGTAAGTCACACAGAGAGAGACAAATATCATACGATATCACTTATATGTGGAATCTAAAAAAATGATACAAATGAACTTATTTACAGAACAGAAACAGACTCACAGACATAGAAGACAAACTTATGGTTACCAAAGGGGAAAGGTGAGGGGGACGGATAAATTAGGAGTTTGGGATTAACATATACTCACTACTACAGTAAGTCCCCTACATACAAACGAGTTCCATTCTGAGAGCGCGTTTGTAAGTCCAATTTGTTCGTAAGTCCAACAAAGTTAGCCTAGATACCCAACTAACACAATCAGCTATATAGTACTGTACTGTAATAGGTTTATAACACTTTTCACACAAATAATACATAAAAAACAAACACAAAAAACAAAACATTTTTAATCTTACAGTACAGTACCTTGAAAAGTACAGTAGTACAGTACAACAGCTGGCATACAGGGGCTGGTAGCAGTACCAGTTTCATCACTGCTGCTTTTACACTTGCTTCCAGATAGCCTGGGCTTAAAATAAAGATACTGTACTGCTCTATTCTATACAGTATTGTACAGTAAGATACACAAAAGCACAACCACTTGTAGAGGATGCACGCATGTGACAATGTACGTCAGACACGTGAACTAACTTATATGACTGGACATGCAAACGCACGTTCGCATATTTGAAAGTTCACAACTTGAAGGTTTGTATGTAGGGAACTTACTGCATATATAAAATAGATAACCAACAAGGATCTACTATACAGCACAGGGAATTCTACTCAATATTCTGTAATAACCTATATGGGAAAATAATCTGAAAAAGAATGGCTATATGTATATGCATAACTGAATCACTTTGCTGTACACCTGCAACTAACACAACATTGTAAATCAACTATACTCCAATATAAAATAAAAGTGAAATTTTTAAAAAAGAAGACAAAATATTGGCGATTCACTTAAAAAGTATTTTGTTTTGACCTTTGCTGATGAATTCAAAATTGAAAATATTACATTTCCTGAATTGTCAAAAAAAATTTTATGGATAATTCTCTGTAAACAGCCAGTCAATGTTTTTGTTTTATTTTGTTTGTTTATTTATTTATTTTTGGCCATGTTGGGTCTTTGTTGCTGCATGCACGCTTTCTCTAGTTGCAGCGAGCGGGGGCTACTCTTCGTTGCGGTGCGCGAGCTTCTCATTGTGGTGGCTTCTCTTGTTGAGGAGCATGGGCTCTATGTGCATGGGCTTCAGTAGCTGTGGCGCACAGGCTCAGTAGCTGTGGCTCACAGGCTCTAGAGCACAGGCTCAGTAGTTGTGGTACATGGGCTTGGTTGCTCCACAGCATGTGGGATCTTCCCGGACCAGGGCTCGAACCCATGTCCCCTGCATTGGCAGGTGGATACTTAATCACTGCACCTCCAGGGAAGTCCTCAATGTTTTTATACTAGTAAAATTATTGAAATAATATTAATCCATACACATACGTCAAAATAATTAGCCTTCATTAGATTTAGTTCAAATGCCAAAAATGTTACTGTGAAGATAAAGCCAAACACTTTTTACTAAAACCTCAAGTTTTAAATCAATTGGAAAGTAAAGTGCCTTGTTACTATATGGGCATTAATTCATACAAATTTTACTCAGTTTATTCAGACTTATGAATGGATAATTAAGGTTCTCAGACTTGGGGACTAGCCATTTAGGCATAAATTCTAGATTTCTTGAAGCTTATCTATTAATTAATGAAGACAGCATACCAATACTCAAATTTGGAAGTTTGTTATTGAGGTATCCTTTAAGAAACTAGGTGGGGTTTTCCTATGTCTAAAGAATGAGTTGAAGAGCAAGATTTTAAAGTTATCTATATTTACACATATTTAGAAATGTCTACAGATATCTATTTCTCCCCAAATCTCTGAATCACTAGACCACAAATATTAAATCCCTGCTCTTGCAATTGCAGCAAATGTGTATCTAAATGCTATAAATCTCTTCAATTATCCTTGAATTTACTATCTTTTTAAAATTATTATGACTTGCACTGTAGGAAGAAACCAAAAACACATATATCTTGGTATTATTTTCCCTGGCAGTAGGAGATGCCCCACAATAAAAGAAAGCCATACATAGAGAGGAGTCTCGAGAGAAAAAGGAAATTTTCCCCCCTAAAAATGTTCTATAGCGACTTCCCTGGTGGTGCAGTGGTTAAGAATCTGCCTGCCAATGCAGGGGACACTGGTTCGAGCCCTGGTCTGGGAATATCCCCCATACCGCCAAGCAACTAAGCCCGCGAGCCATAACTACTGAGCCCATTTGGCACAACTATTGAAGCGCACATGCCTAGAGCCCATGCTCCGCAACAAGGGAAGCCACCACAATGAGAAGCCTGTGCACTGCAACAAAGAGTAGCCCCTGCTCACCACAACTAGAGAAAAGCCGGCATGCAGCAACGAAGACCCAACGCAGCCAAAAATAAATAAATAAATTTATTTTAAAAATGTTCTATAACTTAGACTCTCTTTATTAACCAGTACTTGGGAGTAGATTTTTTTGAAAAAAAATCAAAATATTGAAATTAAAGATTGAATAATTAATACGCTGACGTTATTCAAATGCACTTTTGTGAATAAACAGAAATTGCAAATATTCACTTAGTTCATCTCTTCCTCTGTAGTACACAGAGTTTCTTTAGGGCAAGCCTAAGTCCAGGGTTATCTTTTCTCAGATTTCAAGCTATTGATAATGTCTTCACTGAAAATTATAGGTCACCAAAATCAGCAATGAAAAGTTCCAGGGATGGTGAAACTGAACCTTGTCAATATATTCCATTTCACATTGGTTTTCAAAACTATGAAAGTTCTTTTTAGAGAACATACCAATTTTAAGAATAAATTCCAAGAATTAAGTAGCTAAAATAAAAAGCTCCGTATTGCTCTCTTGTATGCAAGTAACATTTACTAAATTCTTCTCCATCATTTTCTATATTTGCCTCCCGGCCACATCCTCCTCAGCCTATTCCTTCTCCAAACACAAAGGGAAAAAGAGGCTGGATAGAAGTATCAGAACTGAATTATAGTATTTAAGAGCTGTTCAATAACTTTTAGTGTTCAATATACATATTTTCACAATTTCTGGATCCACAGAGATAAGTTATTTTAAAATGTATCCTCTTGAATGTGAAGTTCAATGTAGATTTGGGATGTAGATTTCATCTACCTCTTTATCTAACATTTATGAACTTTAACTTAGCAGACATTGACTCAATCACTATGCCCTGTAAATAAATACAAGCTGCTTCTTCTTTTTTTTTGGTCTACATCAGGTCTTTGTTGTGGCACGCGGGATGTTTTGTTGTGGCGTGTGGGCTCTTTGCTGAGGCGCACGGGCTTCTCTCTAGTTGTGGCGCGTGCGTTTTCTCTCTCTAGTTGTAGTATGTGGGCTTCTCTCTGGTTGTGGTGTGTGGGTTTTCTCTCTCTAGTTGTGGTGCGCGGGCTGCAGAGTGTGTGGGCTCTGTAGTTGTGGCACGTGGACTTAGTTGCCCCGCGGCATGTGGGATCTTAGTTCCCCGACCAACGATTGAACCCACGTTACCTTCATTGGAAGGTGGATTCTTTACCATTGGACCACCAGGGAAGTCGCTGCATGCTTCTCTTTCAAGTACTATGTTCAAATTTATAGACTACTTAGCTATTTAGTGTAATTTTACTATTTTAAAGCAACTCATTTCAGAATACCTCTATCCACTTGCCCACATTCATATCAGATAATTTTGCCAACAAATGTCTCTATCAAGCACAAGGGCAGAAATTAATCATTGAAATCAAGCTCAAGTGGCATGCTGGCCAAAAAGGTATCTCATTATATGTGTATAGAATATGGGACCAAAGGAATGTTCAGTATTATGCTGCAATCATTGTTCTTTTCTATCTCTAAGAATAAGACTAGATAGCTGAACAGTCTCCTATACGGCAACTCAAAATTTGGATGCTTCCATCCACTCTGTGCATCTCAGTGTTTCCCTGTACCATTCTAACCAGGAAAAACTAGGTAATTTCACAGATTATCTATAAGATTTCCCAAGTATAGTGTACTTCAATGCATTTTCAATAACTGTGCTTTTAATTACTGTATTATATAAACAGAACACCTGAGGAAGTGCCCTAGTATCAGCCAAGTCCTTTAGAGAAAGTGGAAATCATTCTAAGTATTTCAACTGAGATAATTTAATTCAGGGAGCTGCTTACATAGGCATTTTTATTCAATCACAGAACTACCCACAAAGATTGAACATGACCTCAGAATCCTTGGATACGTAGTACTCAGGGCAGCTACCACCAGTTAATTAGAGCTGGCACTGGATAAGCAGAATTTAAATTTCACACATATCTTTCTCATTTGTAAAACTTATTTTTTTCTTGTACTTCGCTAAAAGGTGTTGCCCCGTAAGTACTACTTACTGATCACAGAATAAACCCAACCCCTTTCTTTATTAAAGGTATGAAAACTTTCTAAAAAGTCTATCATACCTAATACATTTGCATTGTTCTAAATAAAACAGCTCTGTTTCTTCGCTCTCACTGGAAAAAAATGATTGTGCAAGCCTGATTTGGTATATATATGCTAGCTTTGCTATTTGTTTCAACAGTTCATCATGGTGTTTGGAGACCTACTTCCATATACTCCTTTTAAGAACTCAGTCAATATAAAGACATTTGATTTGGTGTTGTCATTTTTCCTTAAACGCTAAGCATGAAAATCTTCATATTTCTGTAAGGGAAAGAAATAAGAAAAGAAGGAAAGAGGAAGAAAATAGGGGAAGAAAGAAAGAAAAGAGGAAGGTAGGAAGAAAGGAAGGAAGAAAAGGAAAGAAAGGAAGGAAGGAAGAAAGAAAGAAGGGAGGAGAGAGGGAGGGAGGGAGGGAGAAAACAACAGAATAAAAAGTGCTTCAAAGTCTCTTCTTTGGAAGAAGTTGTCTGTAATTAATAAAAATATAAATAAATAAGGATCAAAACATTATTCATTCAGTTAATACTTATTGAACACCTCTGAATGGAGAACCTTCATTCCAAATGATAGAGACGTACGGCTAACAACAAAAAAGCTCTCACTGGGAGCTTCCATTCTTGTTAGGGGAGCCACATAAAAAATATAAACACAAATAAAAACTAGCAGCGACCAATAAGTGCCAAGGAGAGAGTCATAATGGAACGAAGTGATATATAGAGTCTAGGGGGAAGCACTAGGTTGGAGAGTCAGAGAATGTCCTTTGTGAGGATATGGCATCACTAGTCACAATTAGTCTTGAAAAATAAGAGCCAGAAGTACAGAAATGAGGGAGGAACGTTTCAGGCACAGCAGAGTTTGTGCAAAGGCCTGTGGCCAGCAGAGACTGGCTCAGGCTGGGAGTGACCAATGGGGGACAGCACCGAAGACCCAGTAAGAATTCCAACTGATATAAATGTGATGGTAACATCTTAAGGTGAGAGGTGTAATATGACTTGGGTTTTAAACATCTCTCTCTGGATATTTTATGGCGAAAGAGTGGTGTAATTTACCCTATTATTAGATCTATAGAAAAATATTCTGATCTTCTCCACAAATGCTAAAATGGAATTTGATGCATATTTTAAACATTTCTCAATTCATTTTTCTGGCATCTCATTATATTGCCAGAGGGTCAAGGACAAGGACTTCTATCTTACAGAGGTGTCTCCAACACTTCCCACAGTGCCTAAAATGTAATATATGCCCATCAATATTTGTTGAATAAGTGAAAAAAATTTCATATGCACAATCCCCGATGCTGCATATATCTTTCTTCAAAAACATGTGTAAGTCAAATTTCTTCCCCAAATCCAATCTCAAATGCATCTTTGCCAGTGATTTCCCGGCTTCTCTTGGTTGGAACAATTGATTTATATTAGTGGACTTGGAATAAAATACATTGTTGTGAATTTTTCTGAAGAGTATTTAATTGAGAAGAAAGTTCTTTCAGTAATTATTTAAGCTGTGAGTTTTATTTTAAGTGCTTTTAGATCTCTGAAGTTTCCAGATCCAAGTATGGATAAACTATGCTATGTGTGTTGGGGGCCAGGGGGAGGAATGGGAAGGTTCTTTATATATTTATAAATATAAATATATTTATATAATGTATAAATATACAATATATAAATATATATTTATATAAGTATAAATTCTTTATATATTTATATACATCTCAGATGTATATGGATCATAATGTCTTACCACTGGCTTTATTCTTTTTCGAGTATAAAATAGTTCTTACAAAATGTTACATATTCCAGTCTAACTGCATACACCCTCTTTGCTGTCAGCCTGCTTGAACATGTCCACATTCTCCTCTAAGGTGAATTTAGGGAGATAAGGTGACTGAACTTACAAAGTCTGCCATTCGTCTCCTATGTCAGGCTGTGCTCTTCTGGGGAGAGCTTGTGGGGTAGTTCTGTTCTCTTTTACTCCACACGATGTCACTCTGTCCCTGTCAAGGACACAAGTATCTCCTGTTCCGTTTCTGAACTTCTTCCACTGGATTTTATGGAGGAGAAGCATTATGTTTATTTTGAATCACAATAATGGGAAAAATACCAACTTTCACCGTTCAATAGTATGGTAAAATTTCCTAATTGCCTCTCATTTCTTTCAAATTTCAAAACAGACAGAATTGAAACATAAGTAGGAAGTATATTATTTTGCTTCCCCTGGCTACTTCACCAAATTAATAGACTTAAAAAGTAATATTCCCTGGCTATTGTAAATAGAGCTGCAATGAACATTGTGGTACACGTCTCTTTTTGAATTATGGTTTTCTCAGGGTATATGCCCAGTAGTGGGATTGCTGGGTCATATGGTAGTTCTATTTTTAGTTTTTTAAGGAACCTCCATACTGTTCTCCATAGTGGCTGCACCAATTTACATTCCCACCGACAGTGCAAGAGGGTTCCCTTTTCTCTACACCCTCTCCAGCATTTATTGTTTGTAGATTTTTTGATGATGGCCATTCTGACTGGTGTGAGATGATACCTCATTGTAGTTTTGATTTGCATTTCTCTAATGATTAGTGATGTTGAGCATCCTTTCATGTGTTTGTTGGCAATCTGTATATATTCTTTGGAGAAATGTCTATTTAGGTCTTCTGCCCATCTTTGGATTGGGTTATTTGTTTTTTTGATATTGAGCTGCATGAGCTGCTTGTATGTTTTGGAGATTAATCCTTTGTCAGTTGCTTCATTTACGAATATTTTCTCCAAATGTAAAATAGATAGCTAGTGGGAAGCAGCTGCATAGCACAGGGAGATCAGCCCGGTGCTTTGTGAGCACATAGAGGGATGGGATAGGGAGGGTGGGAGGGAGACACAAGAGGGAGGAGATATGGGGTTATATGTATACATAGAGATGATTCACTTTGTTATAAAGCAGAAACTAACACAGCATTGTAAAGCAATTATACTCCAATAAAGATGTTAAAAAAAAAGTAATATTCCCCAAATCCATTTGCAACAACTTCATTACAGACATTCAGATATTTCATCTAATCTTTTCTTAGTGCATTTATTTAAATATGGCTTTATATTTAAATTTTTAGAATTTAACATATAGTTATATTTTAAAATATGCATATGTATTTTTATATAAAAACATATTACGGAATGATTTAGGAATTTGTTGAAAAATGCAAAAATAATTGCAAGACATAGTCTAATTGAATTAATGTTTTAAAAATAAGTAGGAGTTAGGGACAGAAGTGTGTTGTGTAGTAGAGCTTGCTGGAAGAATCTTTTGATAATGTTCCCCCTAGCTTTTTTTTTTTTAATTAATTAATTAATTAATTTTTGGCTGTGTTGGGTCTTTGTTTCTGTGCGAGGGCTTTCTCTAGTTGCGGCAAGTGGGGGCCACTCTTCATCGCAGTGCGCGGGCCTCTCACCGTCGCTGCCTCTCTTGTTGCAGAGCACAAGCTCCAGGTGTGCAGGCTCAGTAGTTGTGGTGCACGGGCCTAGTTGCTCTGCGGCATGTGGGATCTTCCCAGACCAGGGCTCGAACCCGTGTCACCTGCATTGGCACGCAGACTCTCAACCACTGCGCCACCAGGGAAGCCCCCCACTAGCTTTGTAGCTATAGAGGCACAAATCCCCTGATAAACTTTGACCATCACAGAGAGAAAATAATAAGCTATATGTTTGTCATTGCGATTGTAGTCACAGTGTACAACTATTCACAGCATCATAGAGCAGAGTGGCATTATATCATTTGGACGGACTCTGGAGCCAAATGGTCTCAAATTTCAATTCCATCTTTGCACACTTGTCATCTCACCTCTTGGTACCTCAATTTCTTCATCTGTACTATCGGGATAATAATGGTACCTATTTTTAAGTCATTGCCAGTATTAGGTACTGGCATTAGGTGAATATATTATACATATAAATATATTATACGTATAAAATATCTTGATGAGTAGAGACAAGCCAGAATCTAAGAAGAAAAATTTTATTGTGGAGATATATACACTTGTGCATGGTTTCAAAAAGCCAACCCCGCGAGTCAGCTAATGCTTGTCTAGATTTGATTAAGGATTTTAGAATAATAAGAAGAGGAGATTCAGAAGCAACAAAATATTTATCTTCAGATATTGTCTGGTCAACAGGCGAAAAGGGATTGGACTTGGTCTTGACAATGTGATTGGAAACTACAGGAGATAGCACAAAACAGTAGAATCTTGAGAACTACTGAGTTACCATTACTGGGGGTGTTCAGGTCTGAAAAATGCAACCACTTGGTGATAATGTTGAAGGAGACATTCAAATAGTATGCTTCTTGAAGTTATTTCAGTTTTTTTAAGTGTAGGATTCTATGCCTCAAAAGGAAGTACAGTGGAGCAGAAGAGATTGGCTCAGAGAGAGGAGTAGAATGGAAAGGTATTAAAATATACAAAGTCCAACCTCTGAATATTTTACAAACAACTATACACACCTCCTGATTACCTGGTAGAAAAACCCTTAACTTTTTATCTATATGTTAATATTTTTTCTCTCCAAAAGTTTGTAAGCAACTCAAAAACAGTTGTAAAGTCATTCCTTTCTACCATGGCAACAAGTCAAGTGATAACAACATGATAGAAATTAAATATATAATTGTTGAGTATAATTTATGAAATCAGATTAAGGTTCAGTTCCCAGTAGCACAATGCCACTCCAGAAGGTGATAGGCAAAAGCACTGGAAATCCCAGATGTGATAAAATTAGGAGTAGCACTTATAATCTCTTTTATGTGACTGTTTGAATTATGCAAGTGATTTATGAAAACATTTATAACTATTATAAATATTATGCTATATCATCTTCCAATTATTTTACTAGTATGCCTGTTTATTTGTATATACGTGTTTAAGAGTTTTTCTTGCATATAAATTAGGTACCACTATGGGTAATTTGCTGCATCTTTATCTTTTTATCACTCGTTTATTCAGTCATTTATTAGATAAACATTTAACGAGGGCTCTTTAGGTCTCATGCTGATTGTGAGGCACAATGGTGACTAGGATATAATCGAGTAAATAGGAAACTCTAGGACAGCAGGACCAGTGAGCTGATAATATGGACTGCACAGAGACCTGTGGCAGCACGTAGAAATCTTGCCTTTGGTGATTAGAAAAATCTTCTTGGAGGAGGTCATGACTAAGTTGATATTACAAATGGAGGAGTTGTGGAAGATAAAACAGGGAGGGGTAAAGACATTACAATGCCAAAGAAAAAAAATATGTGAGAAAAAAATGAATAAAAAAGGGGACATGACATGTTAAAGAGCTATGAAAAATGTGCAGAGCCAATGACAAGTGAGAAGCGGGTAGACCATGAAGTGCTTTCAGCTCCCTGCTGAGGGCTACTCTGAGGGGTATGTAAGGTCACTGAGGGCTTTTGGCAGGTAGGTGACACCATCAAAAGTTTTGCATTTTACAAAGATCAATTTGGCTGTAGCTTGGAGAATGGATTGGGGCCTGGCAAAACGGAAATTATGGATACATTTAGGAAGTGGATGTAGCTCTCAGTCAAAGATAATGTTGGTACCTAAACTAAGGTCTGAGAATAAGTGGAGAGACCTGTGGCAAGCTGGGAGACTAGGAGATCAGGGAGAAGAAGGGACGTGTGGTGCTCAGGGATCACGTGGGGAACAGTTGAGATGGTGCAGCTGCTCCGTGGGATGTAGCAGACCCAGCCTCCCCTATCCTAATTCACCAGACAGCCAATGTCATCATAATGTCCACTGCCACTGGTGCTGGTACCTGGGCTAGTCAGAATCCAGGCTAAGAATGTCTTTGGATCACGTTTTCTCCTTATATTTTATAAAGAAAGAAAAAAAAGGAAGGGGAAGGAAAGGGGGGAGAGACCGAGAGGAGGGGAAGAAGTGAAAAAGAAAAAAGAAAAGATAAAGAATAGAGAATATTAATACCAAGAAGACAATGAAATGTTTTCCTTCATACAAGCCTGGTTTTTAATCTTGGCTCGGCCATTTGAAGATATGCAAATTTTGACAAGTTGCTTAATGTCTCCATACTCAGTTATCATTTGTAAATGTAATTTCCTAGGGATTTTACTAATCAGTGTGATAATATATGTAAGGTACTTAAGAGTCCCCGAAACATGAGTAAGTTCTTTAGAAATATATTTGTCTTCCTCTCTCTTAACAGTGTATTGATTGTCTATTATCCAGACACAGCCAGGCATTAAATTATGTATAGTAATTAAGAATGCAGGCCAAGATGCAGAATAGTGTGTGTGTGTGTGTGTGTGTGTGTGTGTGTGTGTGTGTGTGAGGGTGTGCTTGAAAACATCAGAGAGTTACCAAGTTAGTGAACACCTGTGGACTGTGGGGACGAGATTCTGGAGTTCAGTTCAGAGATGTGAGCCCTACATTGTGTTGCTTTTCTTCCTGAGATATTGAATATTTTTTATTTTTGATGAGGCTGCTGAAATACTCAGAAGCTGGCAGTGCTTTCAAAAATCATATGGAGCTATGAAGACAAAAATTGGTGTTCACAGCTCAAGAAGAAGAAGGGAACATTTTAACACCCCAGGCTATCAGCTGGGACCCCTCAAAGGACTATATGCAACTAAATGAGGTGAATCAGAAATAGATCAGCTCTTACAAATTTGGAAGCCCTGCTGTGGATCAGTGCTCATTAACCTTAAGTTAATCTGTCCCTAACCATAACTGCTCACCAGAAGTGACAGTGAATCCTCTCTGGAAGAAAACAGCATTATTCAGATCTGCGTATTATAATGTTTTCATTGACAATGTCTAGAGTTCAATAAAATTACCAATCTTGTCAGGACACAACTTCATACAATTTAAAACCAAGAGAAGAAATAGATAATAAAAACAAACCTAAAACAGACCAACAGGAAATTCAGACGTTAGAATTTATTGCACACAGACTTGAAAATAACTATAATTAATATGTTTAGGAAATTAAATGGGGACTTCTCTGGTGGCGCAGTGGCTGAGAATCTGCCTGCCAGTGCAGGGGACATGGGTTCGATCCCTGCTCTGTGAAGATCCCACATGCCGCGAAGCAACTAAGCCAGTGTGCCACAACTACTGAGCCTGCACTCTAGAGCCCACGAGCCACAACTACTGAGCCCACATGCCTAGAGCCTGCGCTCCGCAACAAGAGAAGCCACAGCAATAAGAAGTCCTCATACCGCAATGAAGAGTAGCGCCCGCTCTACACAACTAGAGAAAGCCCGCACACAGCAACAAACACCCAACACAGCCAAAAATAAATAAAATAAAATAAATTTATTTTAAAAAAAATTAAATGCCAAGGTAGGAGGTATAGAAAACTAGAAAGTATAAAAAGAATCTCATGGACACTTTGGCGCTTTCAAATGCAATAACTGAGCTTAAAAACCCAGCATATGAATTTAACAGGAGATTGCACACAGCTGAAGAGGTAGGTAAACTCAAAGATCAGAAGAAATGTGTGGGCTGAGATTCAGAAAGCCTAAAAGGTAGAAAAATTTGGAAATAATGTAGAGATAAATGAGACAGTGAAAATATTTAGCGTATGTGTTTGTGGATCTAAAGAAAGAGAATGGGACAGAAAAAGTATTCGAAAAGTAATGGCAGAAAATTTTGCAAAATAAATTAAAAACAAGAATCCATAAGTTCAAGAAAGACTTCACAACCAAAACAGAATAAATACAAAGAAAATTATACCCAGACACATCATAGAAATGGTTAGATTAATTAATTTCTAAAAAGGCCTTAGAAGAGTTCCTGGAAAAAGAAACAGCCAACTATCGTAGTTATTATTATTATTTGTATATTGGCATTGTGGCTTATAATCAAGTTTCTCTTATGTAAGTTAACTGGATTACCTGGTGAGCTAGTTTAGGAAAAGTGTGTGACAATGTATCATTCTTCTAAGATACTGACATTGAATAATAGCCCCTTACAGTTATGTGTTGTTATGTGTTGCTCCAAGTTGTCCATGTGTGTTAAGGTATATCATATGTTTTTAAAGTTCTTTAAAGCAAATTGATTGAATACTTCTCAACAACAATAAAAGTGAGAAGATAATGGAATGGTAAAACTGAAAGTGCTTACCACCAACAGAACAATACAAAACTTCTAAGTGATGTATTTCAGGAAGAAAGAGAAAGAAAGAAAAGGAACGGAAAGAAAGAAAAAAAAGGAAGGAAGGAAGGAGGAAAGAAAGGTAGAAAAGAATGAAGGAAGGAAGGAAGGGAAGGAAGGAAGGAAAGAAGGAAAGAAATGAGAAAGAGGCAGATTTAAGGAAGAATAGAGAGTAAAGCAAATGGTAATGATCAGTAAACCTAAGTAAATACATTCACACAAAATAAGATTATAATGTATAAATTGTTACATTTTTTAAAAGATAAGATATAAAAACAAGCAAAGCAGAATCAAGAAATAACAAAAAAGAAAGAAGCAAAAACAAAATTAAAAAAATAAATAAAGCTAAGAAAAGCGAGACATATACAAAGCTCAAAGTAAGTAAAGATAAATCTATCAGTAGTCACCATAATTGTTAATGACAAAATTTGCCAGTTACAACACATAAATTATCAGATTTGCTTTTAAAAAATTCAGCAACATGCTATTTATAAAAGATATATCTAAAACATAACAAAGAAATGATGAATATTAAATGATGAAAAAAGACACACAAACAAATACAAATCAAAGAAAACTTGGGAAAATACCTTAATTTAGTGAAAAACAAATATTAAGACAAAGTAATCATAGGAGTAAATAGGAGGCAAACATTTGGGTTAAAAGCTCAGAACATCTGAGATACTCTGCCTGATTTCAAATCCTGCAGTAGCATTCATGAGCTTTGTGACTTTAAATAAGTTAAAGTTTGTAAATCCTTTTTTACTTATCTGAAAAATATGGTTAGTCATTCCATCCGTGTCAAGGGGTTGTCATGAAGATTAACTGAGTTCATGTATGCAAGTCGCTTAGAACCTTGCCTAGGCAAGGGCAAACCCATGTATGTGCTTCTTAAAAGGAATAAGACCATTAATAAAGTGAACTGATAACGTAAAAAGTTCACTTTTGATGACTTTTAAAATTTGGTCTTCATCAGTAATTAGAGCAAAATAGAAACTCCAACAGATTTTTGTTTCATTCTGTTTTATTTATCTCCTAAAAATGGCAGAATGGCTGAATAGCTAAGAACAACAAATTCCACAGAAAATGAAAACCTAGATAACTAAGAGTTGACTAGTAGAATATTGGTAAATGAGAAAAATATTCAAAATTAATATTGGACCAGTCATTTTAGAGACTCTTTATTTTATATTGAGATATTCAAAACCATCTGCCAGAAAGAGGGCAGATTTGGAGTTTGCGGTCTTCATCCCATGTCTTTGTTGAAAGTATATTCGAGTAACTGGATGTCCAGATAAGAGAAAAATCAAGAGTTCTTGCTATCCTAATTGCTTTAGAATAGACACATGGCTACTGAGACCAACGGTAATTGATATCTTCCTCTAAAACAGAATACGAATACCAGCACTTCGCTGGTAGAAAGAATTTGAGGAACATGGACGGTCCCTGCTAAAAGAGCCATTTGTTGCCTGAATGAAGGGAAATAATTAAATACTGTCTTTAAAGATGACAAGTTAAGTTCAGACATCTGCTGTTTGGTCAGCGTTTGCTGGAGCTTTTGAGATGGTCCAAGGGACCCATATTTCCCTGTTATAGGGAGTTAATATGCCCAGAATGACAGTGCCGTGTGATTCATTCCTGTTTTTCCTCCATCTTTTCTAAAGATGAAGACTTTCAGCTGTTCTTTATTAGTCTCAAAATACGGTTTAAATATGCCAGGAGGTCCATTTCTGCGAATAGTGACATTGTAAAATTAAAGACACATATCTGTGTCCCAAAGTAACACAAGACACTGTATCTTCATTCTCAGTGTCACTTTTGTGTGGCTCAACAGGGTTAATAAAAACATTGAAATCACTCGCGAATTACCAGCACTTGTGGAAGCTTCTGAGTTTAGTGACTGTTCTCTTTATTTGGACCAAGTGTGAGAAACAGGTCACGGACACCCATTCCAAACAAATACATGACAAACACCATGTGTTTTTGTTTTTAAGGAACTTACTGGACTGAGTGGAAGTTTGTTCATTTTTATGGTGAGAGCGTTTTCAGGCCCTCTGGGAAATGAAACTAAGGAAATCTCATGTAACACACAGTGGTTTTAGCACCAATGCTGTTAATACCCTGCAAGCCAGGGACATCCCCACCCTCGGGTAATGTCATCTTTTGAGATGTGGGTAAAACTGTGACCATCTCCTCAGAAGAAATGCACTTAGACAAATATTCACTCAGTGTGGCTCACTGTTCAAGAGTTTCCTCAGTCTCTCTATCCACCTGTGGGTCTCTAGGACACTGGTATCCTCTGTAGAAGAACTTGATGACTTGTTCTATTGGGAGAAAATGAACCTCTGCAAATAGGAGTGGGACATGTGACGACCTGCCACTGGTCATTCCTGGTGCTTCCTTATTGTTTTCTTCCTCCTTTTGTGAAAAATGATGTCATTATTTATTTATTTTTAAATTTGAAACCCAGTCCAGGAAATTTTTCTTTCCTCAAGAGAAAGAGCCCTGAGAGATACTACTAAGGTGTATAGATAGACAGGGTATATAGCTAGATAAGCACCACTGAGTCACTAGCCTGTCTTCTCCCTCTCGTTGTGGACAGTGTGCTTTCCTCAGGCATTGTAACACTATCTTTGTAGTTAACTGTCTTTTACCTGTGCATCAACAGCTGTAAATACTTAACAGCTGAATACTTAACATAGGCTTTTTTTTCTATATGGAATATTACAAAAAAGTAGGATTGTTTGAACTTCATGGATTTAAAAAATAATAGTGCAATGACTCTACCCCAAGATGTACAATAGCATGCAGGGGTGGGCTTGACAGTGATTAAACACAGGTTTTTCCCACTTCTCTCAGCAGTTAAAATCCCCAAGGTATGTTTGAATCCCATAGGAATGCAGGCTTGAAAACAGAAAGCAAAGCTGAGGGCGTGGTGGGAGCGCGAGGGGAGGCTGGTCTGTCTGCCACACTCTACAATGGGGGCCCCCTTGGCCCCTGCCCAGAGCTGGATGCTTTTGAGTCTCAGCCTTGAAATGATAGTATCAGCCTCCTAGACACTAAAAGCCACTCTTCACTAAAAGTATCCATTTCTATCCCTCTTTACAAGAAACATCAAGATTCCATCGAGCAGATCAAAACCTTCAGAAATAATAGGAGTCCTGGCTCCCCACCTGAATCTCTGCATCAAACACAACTTTTTCACAAGGTAACATCTGATCCCAGCTCATCTGCGTGAGGGAAATGACCTTTTGTCTGGCGCATTTCAACAACTATAGGTTGTCAACCCTAAGGGTCCCAAACACTAGAGAAAAAAGTAGAAGAAACTAGTAAAGAAGGAAGAATTTTAAGACTTTTGTCAAACGTCTGAAATACTATGATCCTGGTGTCATTTAAATTTCTGAAAAGATTTAGGGCAATTTCATACTTAAGCCCTAGGACTAATCTACTCAGAAACCGACGTCATTACAAGTCTCATTTCTTTACAGATTATCTGATAGCAGACAAATCAGAGCTGAATAAAAGTGTATTCTTCTGAAACTACTGTAGAGTCAAAAATTCTCTGAAGACCAATGTGGTACCTCTCAAATAACTCACTTGGATTAAACGTGAATTATGTCATCATCACAGTGGTGCAGATAAGTTTATGGATGGGCTCATATTTCAAGCAGAACTATGTTGTAAGGGAGACGAAGAATTACTAGCAAATTCATTTGGATTCATTTTCCTGGATCGGGAAATAAATAAATAAGTATGGTCTCTTAGAAAGTTACATGTGACAGATGAAATACAAATGTGCTTAGAGACGGATTTATGACACTGAATATGGAACACTGAGGTTCGTATCTGACTAGTGTACCTCTAACCAAATTGTTCATGACACTGTAACACATAAAGCTCACCAATGGAATAAAAAGTCCTACCTTCAATTTTTTTTTAATTAGAAATATCAATTTACATATGCTGTATCTAAAATGAATTATCCTGAGTTTTGTGAGGCATTTATCTGAAGACTTACATGAACATGAGAGACAATTCTTTCATGATTCTTTCATTCAAATAACATGAAATAGTTCGCAGGGACACCATTCCACCTTTTCTTGGTCTGTGTTGTTTTTTAAATGACTGTGGCCTACTTTACTGACATTTAAACACAGAAATCACATGCAACTCTAGACTGAATAAAGATAATTCCTTGTATTTTGTTACAAGAACTTTTGAATTCACTGCTTTCCCTCCCCTGAACCTTAAAGGATGTTAAAAATAGAGGAAAATATAACCTTACAAAAACTAGTAGCTCCTAAATGTCAGTAGAAAGTCTGATGTGATAATTTCCTAGTAAATGAAATTACTTCGTACTGTATCAAATGTGTTTCCAAATGGAAAGCCAAAACCTACATAAACTCTGTATTGCCAGGGAATTTTCTGCCGTGGTTCTCATTGTTGACACAGCGTCTAAACGAAGGCCTCAGATGCAGAGGGAAAGTGCATCTTTACATCCAGCCTTCTTGGCAACAGAAGAAAGTGCTATATTGTTCTTCACACAAACCATCCCCATTAGCGCTCAAGATGTTCTTTTCCTTCTAATCCTCATTTGTCCCCCTTAGCCATTTGTTTAGAATTAAATTAACTGCAATTTGGAAAATGTGGATGAAAGGTAGTGCATTGAGTAGATATCACATGTTTCCTGAATGGTGCCTGTTCGGCCTCTTTCACGGCCATTCATTGTGCTTGAAAGGGTGTAGTGTGTGAATTGTTGGACTGTCACTCCGCAGAGAAGTCTGGCAGCCAGTATTACCATGGAAACAGCAGGAAAAAGACAATTAACAAAATGGCTTTGATTGTTTTTCCTATTTCTTCTTCTACTCTTTAGATTTAGAGAGGATATTCCCCCTTTAAAACACACACACACACACACACTCACTCAGATGTACACACAGATACACATGCACACATAATAAAAAAAAGCAGTATTTGAAAATCTACTTAGACTTCATTTCCTCCATTGAGGGTATCTGTGAATTTTTTTTAAAATCACATTTCTAATATAAAATATTTATAAATGATTCTTTCAACTTATTTCTCCCTCCCCCCTTCAGTTTTTGTTCTTTTCAGACACGGAAAGAATTCTCTGGAAATTCTCTGGAAATAGGTAAACGACTGTTAATGAGCAGAGCCTGTGATTTTAACCCTGGCACATTCATTGGACTTTTAATTAGTCCCTCTTACCGTCACTCCTGTGACAGAAACACAATGTAGGCCCAAGAGCTTAAACCAAAAGGAGGCTCTCTTTAGATTTGTCAACCTTAGTTTAGGTTAGCACATCAGGAAAAGAGCGTTATGTATTATGGCCATTAAGGCTAGAATTTGTGACTGAAGGGTTAACAGGGCATGAAGAGTAAATGTTTGATGTCACCATTAATACTAAAAAAGCATTGCAATCTAAACTTTGTCAGACTTTGATTTCCTTTAACAAAGGCTATTTATAAATAAAGGAAATGATTGTACATTGTAAGCATCATAATTAAAGTAAAATATGAGTGGGAGACCTACTGAGCCCATGTGTCAAATATTCCATTGAAATGAAACACTGTGCTTTGCAGATAAGCACTCTAAGTGCAAAGAGATACTTCGGAATGCCAGAATGCAGATTTCTTTTGCATACTGTATTTAAAATCTGTTCTCTTTCCTAAGCCTTATGGAAAAATATAACTCTTGTGAGAGGCCTAAATCCAGCAGTGACCTTGAGCTTGCTCTGACTTCGGTATAGATTTAAAAAGTTTTCTACCAGAATGAAATGGAGTACCTACTATTTTACAGAACATTTATTGGCATCCCTAAAATTCTAGGCAAGCCTCCAAAAATCATTCTCAAAATTTCCCAAACCAAGAAAGGCTTAACCAGTGCTGAATTATGTGTTCTTTTACTTTTCTCCAATATTCCATGCTTCCTCTAGTTGACAATATTCACTTCTAATTATAAAAAGGATGATTTAAACACAAAATTCCAGGAAGGAGTTTCAGGCAAGGATGAAATCTGTTTTTTCCAAATTTTAGAATCTGGCTGAATTGTTAAAAAGCCCATTAATTTTTGCTAAAACCTTTAGGTTATACTTTAACATGGCTGAACAGAAAATTGTCTTTATGAAGTAATTCTAAAACAGATCCTTAGAAAATGGGAAGGTGTTCTAGACTTGGACATTCCCATAATTTTTGAGGATAGTCATTTACGCTGTGCAAATCAACAACAAAACTAAACTACGTATTGGCATATTAGCAAGTATTTGAGAAAAACAGTCAAGTGAAATTTTGAAAAATGTGTATGGTTTTGAATTGAAGTCAAGCAAAACTTGACATTTTTAACAACAGGAAACCACAGACAAAGTAGCGACTTTCAAATTCCCTAATCCTATGCAGTTCTGCTGTTAGCCACATTTAACTTACTGTAAACTGTATCACTGAGATGGACACAAATCCCTATGGAAGTATCTATGAGGCATATAAGATTATTTTTAATTCACAGTGTAGGATTTTAGAGTAAAGAAGTTGAAAACCTAATGTTCTAAAATGAAAAAATGAAACAGCTCACTTAGCCATTATTATGACATGTATTTCATTAACAAAATCTCATATAGCATCAATTGTGTGCCAGGTAGTATGGGATGACAAATTTGGGTAAAGGTCAATAAATAAGTTTGGGGTTCATGAAATTCACTGAGATATCAGCTTCATCAACGTATTTATAACAGTCCCAAAGAATGTACAATTAATGAGAACAGGGACTTCATTCTGCTCACTGCTCTACCCCCAATGCCTAGACCAGTGCCTGACGTGGACTACGTAGTTCAAGACACATTTGTTTAGTTAATTAATCTCCTTTTGTCACTTTGACAAATCAAGGAGTCCTGACCCATTTATCTGTCCACGCATCCTTTAATATGTATACTTTCTTATTTTTGATTTTCTTCTTCAATAAGTTTCATATAAGGCTTATAGATAGTGAGTTTATACATCTCTAGAACAAATCTAACATATGTTCAAATTTTTGCCCATTTCCCTATGTTTTCTGTAATCTTTTACATTCTTTATAGCCAATATGTTATAATAGTAAGTTATAACTAGCATAACCACTTATTTACAGAAAATATAACTAAAATTAAATATGTTAATGTCATTTCCTCTTATGTTTTCCTTTTTTCCATTTTAAAAGTAATCTTACATTTTCACCATATCATACTATATGGCATCAAATAAAAAGAAAAAGGAAATGAAGAAAAGATGAGAAGGAAGTAGAGGAACAGGCGGAGAGTGAAGGAAAGAATTTTATTAACTCAATAAAGAGCAAGAAAGAGTAATTAAATATATCTTTCTATACTTTGCACCATAACTGAACAATGTTCTCCCTGATTATATGATAATTATCTTATAAATCAGTCCCTAAGTACATAGCTAAGTGATTTTACCTGTTTCCCTGAAATGATGAGTAACTAAGCAATAAGTACTTTCAAACTCTGTATAAGCAAATGACATGGTTACAAAAAAAATAGAGAGGAACTGAGAATATTGAGATATCACAGAAATAAAAGGACTCAATGAATTTTTAATTTTCCAAAAATAAATGTAAAGGATTTAAGAACTTGTATATCAAAGGGGCCAACAAAGCTAGTAAGCCATAGATATCCTGATCTGACTTTGAAAAAGAGGTGTGTGTCCTAGCCCATCACCTGAGAATGTTGCAGCCAGGAGATTCTTGAACGTGGTCAACATGTTTTTCTGCTGATGCACCAGAAATTGATACTGGATTCTTACATTATCAATTTACAGTTTTTCCTCATATATATTGTTTCTTCCACTATATGTGTGGAAGAAACACACATACACACACACACACACACACACACACACACACACACAGAGTTTATTTTGACTATCTGGAAAAATACTGAGAAAACTTGAAAATAAAGTCATTCATAAGATCATCCCACATAGACAATCACTGTGAACAATTTGCTGTTTATCTTTTCATTAATTTTCTGTGATTACCTACCTGAAGTTTAGATAATCACAGAAAAGAAAATTGAACCTACATTCTGAACCCGTGTTTTCCACCAGCCATAGGAGATGGAAGGAGCTGTAGTCATGTCAGCAGCAGCGCTCATACCACCCATTCTGTGGGGAAGCTCTTCGATCACATGCTGCATTTTAGATTTAGGTGGCAGTTTACTGTGTTTTACACGAGTTTACTAGTGAAACAACAGCTACCTTTTACACACATGATTAAAAACAAATATTTTCTTTTTTGCTAAAAACCCAGAGAATTGCTGAGTTTTCTAAGTTCCTGAAATGATACATCAGTTATCTCACCATTCCCCAGTTCTACTTCCTTCTGTATGTTTGTGCACTGTTTTTTTTTTTTATTCAGATGCTTTAGATGAAAATAGAATCACCATTAAAAGTCTATCTGGTTTATAGAAAATGCCTGTTACTTTACCTAGAGGTGAACCATTCAAGATTCCCCTTCCATTTTCTTCAATCTTTTCCTATGCCTGCATTCACTCCTTTGAACTGTTTGCCTTGCATTACTCATTAAGGTAACTGCAGTTTTTACAAAATGCATTTATTTTTTCTTAGGCTGAACCCTTGGTCCTAATACTCTCATGTTCAAACATCTTGCTTCTTGTTTATCTTAACATCTCAGTGTTTAATTTCATTAAGAGTTTAGAGAAATTCTTGTTAGTTTCATCACAGACCCCCTCTGTCAGTAAGCTGTGTAATTCACAATGTGAATCTTTATGTTGTAAAGAAAAAGGAAAGAAAAATGTTTAAACATGCTTTTCAGAATCTTGATAAAACAGATTTTGTTTCTACCAGTAACAATATCCCAAGATGGTGAAAAGAGTTCCAAAGAAAGTCAGAGGATATAACAAATGTTTACACGAGCAGAAATTACTCCTTTAAAATAGTGTCCTAGAATTAAAAATTCCCAATTGTCTCAAGTATTTTTAGTACAAGAAGTACTGTAGATGCCCTCCCACACATTACATATTTCAATGGGTAGAGCTTTATATGTTTATAAAACATATAAAACCCACGTTAGCATGGTGTTATGTGCATAGTTATTAAGATTATTCTCACTTAGCACATTAACAATCAATTTTGCAACCATGCATTTGGCACATATTAGAGTACAATCTAATACTCCTTTCATATGTTAGGAATACAACTGGAATCAGTATTTTGTATTGCATTGTTTGCCTTTTTTGAGTACATTTGCCAACTTCACAGGGAATAACAGAGTCTTCTACTCATGAAATATGGGGTGCTGAATTTGTCTCACTCAACCCTATGCCTTTAGCTCCCAGGCTATCTCCATGCCCTGTTGCCAGTATGAGGAAACAACTTACTCTCTGTACTCTCAATTTTTGTAGTCAACGCTTTCTATTGTTTGCCTCAACTGATTGCACATCTGTTTTCTAACCTGTTCTTCTCTTCCTGGACTCTGGTCTTCTTTTCTCATCTCAGCTCAGTGGAAAGGCTCTGCTGGTCCAGCACGTTCTCAGGTCAGAGTGGGTCCTACTCTCGGCCATTCTCCACTCCTCACGAGGACCTCTTCAGCCACAAGACAGTACCTGATTTAGTGACTGATACATCTCTAGCTTACCCCTCTCTTCAGCACAATTCCATTTCAAAACTTAATTATTTTTCCCTGACACTGTACCATGGTTAAGTTTATTTTGGGCTATCCCTACAAGCTTGAATTTCAGGAGGCTAGTATTGGAATTTTATCCCTTCCCACAAAAAAAGTGTCCTATTATAATTTGGAGGAGCAGGGAGTATCTTTTGTGATTCCATGGAGGCTACCACTTCCAGAAAACTCTGGAATGCAGAAATAGAGTTAGGCTGAAGGAGGAGTAGTTGTATCAACTTATTTTAGGAGGTTTTTCAATCTGATCATCAGAGTGATTTTCTAAAAAAAAAAATCAAAGCTTTTAACATCAATCCTCTACTGAAACCTAACAGTGGTTTCCTAAGGCCAATAGGATAAAATCCAAACTCCTTCTCACGTACACAAGACCAAACATGATTTAACTCCTAACTAATTCTGCTTTATGTTGGTTTACTGCACAAGAAAATTAAAAAAAAGAGAAAACCTCAAAGAATTTATCATTTAGTTGCATATAATTAAATTGATGATTTTTCTTTTCTCAAAAATGTCTCTCATGTATTGGCTGAGAATCATCTTGCTGCCTAGGGTCTGCACTGTGTTTATCACATTTGTGTGGTGAACACAGGTCACGAGCAGTACAGGGAAATGTAAAGGTACGGGGGCTTTTAGGCATCTGAGTATTTTCTCAACTCCCAATTCTCAAATAAGATTGGCGTTTGGTGAAAAATAAGTGTGAGAACACATCACAGATCAAACAACTGCAGAAGTGCTTTTTCTCCAGACAACGAGCACACTCTGGGAGGCAACAGTGCTTGATGCACACATTCCAAGAAGGTGTCCCTTCTGGCTCAGGTACCTATCAGCGCATCCCACTTCATGCACCGTGGACTCCCACAGGTGGGGCCTCTTGTCATCTCTCCAAAGGGCTTGGGAGTCTCCCTCTTCAAATATCTTAAGAATAAGACATTATCTTTTCAGTAACTGATGTACACAGACCGTTCTTGCTTGAAATCCCACACAAGCCTTCCCCTGGCTGGAACCAACATGCCCCCCAGCTGCACAAGGTCAAGATCAGTCTGAAAGAAAAGGCCATGTGCTCCCCCTGCCCCCAGTCACCTCACTCTGGGTCATTTCAGCAGCCAAGGCTACACAAACAACCCTGCAATCTCAAGTTATAATTTTCCCTGATCTCTAAACTCTTCAGACAGTTTAGATAAAGCCATATATATTATAGGAAGATTCTTAAAGAAAGTGAACAATAGGAATATTTTTTAAAATAATTAACTTTTGTAAGGCAGCGCAATGTGACAGAAAGAATGATAGCTTCAAATCAGAGAGACGTGCTCCCAAAGCTGGGAATATTGGCTGTGTGATTTTGGGCAGATTACCATTTTTTTCAGTATGTTGGTTTCTCATGTGCAATTCTGAAGTGGGGTTAGTTATCTTCAAAGTTTGTCATAAAGCAGGCAACACGAATGGTGCTGTACGTGGACCATGAACGTCCTTAATAAATTGAGATTGTCATTATTATTATAAATTAAGTGCTTTAAATTTAGTTTTGTTCTCATCTTTGTCAAGAATTCAATGCATACTTCAGGTAAAGATCTAGACAGTCTTTGCTCAACTTGTGTGAGGTCATTGAAGTTTCCTATTTCCTCTAGATTTCATTGGTGGAAGTTGTCATCTCTATGTCAATGTTCCAAGAAGGCTGCTTGAGAAAGTGATATTTTAATAGTTACTTCAATAAAAGAAGAAACAGTACTTAATGAAATCATAGGATGTGCCATCTGATAGAGATTTACCGAAATTTGAGAGAAATTCAAAACTGGAATTTGTAAGATTATATACATATTTAAGAGAATTTTAAATACAAAAAAGCTATTGCTTTGCATTTTATATCTTTATGTAGAGAAAAAATGGGTTTTAATATAAACAAATTAATATTCTAAATTTAGGCAATTATAAGGGCTGGCATTTTGATGAGATATTAGATTTGGGTATGTAAATGCAATGTGTGTGTGTGTGTGTGTGTGTGTGTGTGTGTGTGTGCGTGTGTATAATTCTGACAACTCCTTCTTACTTAAAATTTTAAAAATCTGTATACATTAAAGTTCACTCTTTGTGCTATAAAGTTCTTTGGCTTTTGACAAATGCATAGTATCATGTTTCAAATTTACAGTATCATACAGAATAGTTTCACTAACCCAAATAATTCCTAGACTTTACCTATTAAAACTCCGCACTGAACCCCTGACAGTAGTTTAAACATACTTCATTTTATGGATGTACCATAGTTTATCTCTTCATCTATTGTAAAATATCCTGGTTGCTTCCTGTTTTGGCAATTATGAATAAAGCTGTTAAACAGAGTCACATGCAGGTTTTAGTGTGAACATAATTTTCAAATACAATTGCTATATTGTATGGTAAGGCTCCAGTTTTGTAAAAAATTGCCAATTTGTCTTCTAAAGTGGCAGTATCATTTTACAAACGGTGAGAGAAAAAAACCCTTGCTTTGCTCTTGATCTTTGGGGGAAAGTATGCAGTTTCTCACTATTAAGTATGATGTTAGTGCTAGTATTCTTTTAGATGTTCTTTATCAAGTCGAGGAAATTTTCCTCTTTCTAGTTCGCTGAGTTTAAAAATGATGAATAAATTTTGTCAAAAGCTTTTTCTGCATCAGTTGATATAATCACATGATTTTTTCTTCCTTAGCCTGTTGATTTGGTGGATTTCACAGATTCATTTTCTAATGTTGAACAAGCCCTACCTACCTGGAATAAATCCCACTTGGCTGTGATACACTTTCTTTTTTATACATTGTTGGATTGAATTTGCTACTATTTTGTGAGGGATTGTTAAATCCATCCCTCATGAGAAATCCTGATCTGTAGTTTTAATTTTTTGTAATGTCTCTACTGAGTTTTGGTATCAGAATAATGCTTACCTCATAAAATGAGTTAGGAAGTATTCCCTCTGTTTCTATGTTCTTGAAAAGAATGTGCAAAATTGGTATAATTTTTTTTCTTTAAATATTTGACAAGATTTACCTGGACTTGGAACTTTCTTTCTGGAAGGTTATTAATTATTGTATTGAATAAATATTAATTATTCCTTTTGTAGGTATAAGATTATTCAGATTACTTATTTTTTCCTGTGTGAGTGGAAAAGTTTGTTTCTTTCAAGGAATGGGTCCTTTTTATCTAGGTTATCAAATTTGTGGGCATAGAATTTTTCACAATGTTCCTTTATTATCCATTTTTTCCTCCTTAAACCTGTTTTTCTTTTTATTTTAAAAATTCTATACAATTTTTAAGGGTTACTTTCCATTTACAGTTACTACAAAATATTGGCTGTATTCCCCATATTATACAACACACCCTTGGGCCCAGCTTACACCCAGTAGTTTGTACCTCCCACCTCCCACTCTTTAGTGCCCCTCCCCTGCCTCCCCACTGGTAACCACTAGTTTGTTCTCTATATTTGTGAGTCTGCTTCTTTTTTGTTCACCGGTTTGTTGTATTTTTTAGATTCTACATATAAGTGATATAATACATCATCTGTCTTTCTCTGTCTGACTTATTTCACTTAGCATAATGCCCTTCAAATCCAAGTCTTTTTCATGTCCACAGAATCAGTGGTCATGACCCTTCTTTCATTTAAAATATTGGCAATCTGTGTCCTCTTTTTTGCCCTTGGCTTGACTAGATGTGTTTCATTTTAATTGATCTTTTCAAAGAACTAGCTTTAGGTTTGATTGATTTTATTGTTTTCCTATTCCCAAACCCACTGGTATTTCCTTACTTTTTTATTATATCTTTATTCTGCTGCTTACTTTTTATTTTCTCTTTTTTTTTCTAATATCAAGGTAGAAATTAGGTTATTCATTTTATATATTATTCCTTTTCTAATATACACATTTAATGCTATAAATTTCCCTCTAAGTACGGATTTTTCCATATCCCACAAAGTTTGGTAAGTTTTAATTTCATTTTCACTTAGTTCACAATATTTTTATTGACTCTTAAGACTTCTCCTTAGTCTAATGTGTTACTTGGAAGTGTTGTTTAATCTTCAAATATTTGAAGATTTTCTCTCTTCTTATTTTTTTAAAAAATTTTTAATTAATTTTTTTTTTGCGGTACACGGGCCTCTCACTGTTGTGGCCTCTCCCGTTGCGGAGCACAGGTTCTGGACGCACAGGCTCAGCGGCCATGGCTCACGGGCCCAGCCGCTCCACGGCATGTGGGATCTTCCCAGACCGGGGCACAAACCCGTGTCCCCTGCATCGGCAGGTGGACTCTCACCACTGCGCCACCAGGGATGCCCTCTTTATTCTTTTGAAGTAAATGAAAAGAGGATATCTGTTCTGTTTTTTTTTTTTTTTTTTTTTTGGGTACGCGGGCCTCTCACTGTTGTGGCCTCTCCCGTTGCGGAGCACAGGCTCAGTGGCCATGGCTCATGGGCCCAGCCGCTCCGCGGCATGTGGGATCTTCCCGGACCGGGGCATGAACTTGTGTCCCCTGCAGCGGCAGGCGGACTCTCAACCACTGCGCCAACAGGGAAGCCCTCTTCCTGTTATTTATTTCCAATTTATTTTGTTCTGAGAGTATGCTTTGTTTTATTTTTATTCTTTTATATTTTTTAAGGTGTTTATGGCCCACAATTTGGTGTATCTTGGTTCACGTTCCATACAAGGTAGAGAAGAATGTGTATTCTGCTGTTATTGATGGATTATTCTGTAAATATCAATTTAATTTACAGTGCTGTTCAGGTCAGCTGTGTCCTTATTGATTTTCTGACTTGACCTATCATTTACTTATAAGGGCATGTTCAAGTCTCAAACTATAATATTTGTCTATTTCTCCTAGCAGTTCTATCAGTTTTTGCTTCATATTTTGATGCTCGGTTGTTAGTTGCATACACACATAGTTTTGTTATTTCTTCCTGGAAAATTGACCCCCTTATTATTATGTAACGTCACTCTCTGTTTACTCTTTTGTCTGAAATCAATACAGCTACTTGAGCTTCCTTTCAATTTGTATTAGCATATTTACTTTTTCCCTTTTTTTTTAACTTTTAACCTATAAGTGTCTTTATACCTAAAGTGGTTTTCTTGTAGACAATATATAATTCAGTATTGTTTCTTTATCTATGCTGACAGTACTTGTCTTTTAATTGGTATATTTAGATCATGTACTTCCAATACAATATTAAATAAGAGTTTTAATAGGGGACATGCTTGCCTTGTTTCTGATCTTAGCAGGAGAGCATCTAGTTTTTTTCCTCCCCCCTCCAGGATCTTAGTTCCCTAGCCAGGGATTGAACCTGTGCCCCCGGCAGTGGAAGCATGGAGTCCTAACCACTGGACCACCAAGGAATTCCCGGAAGTATCTAGTTTCTTCCCATTAGGTGTTATTTTACTGGTGGGTTTTCTGTAGATATTCTTTACCGAATTAAGAAAGTTCCCCTTTATTCCTTGCATGAATGGGAGTTACATTTTATCAGACACTTTTACTGCTCCTCTTGATATGATCATGTGATTTTATTTTCAGTTTTTAAAGGAACCTCCATACTGTTCTCCACAGTGGCTGTATCAATGTACATTCCCACTAACACTGCAAGAGGTTTCCCTTTTCACCACACCCTCTCCAGCATTTACTGATAGTAGATTTTTTGATCATAGCCATTCTGACTGGTGTGAGATGACACCTCATTGTAGTTTTGATTTGCATTTCTCTAATAATTAGCAATTTTGAGCAACTTTCCATGTGCCTCTTGGCCATCTGTATGTCTTCTTTGGAGAAATATCTATTTAGGTCTTCTGCCCATTTTTTGATTGGGTTGTTTGTTTTTCTGATATTGAGCCGCATGAGCTGTTTGTAAATTTTGGAGATTAATCCCTGTCAGTCACTTCGATTGCAAATATTTTCCCCCATTCTGTGGGCTGTTTTTTCGTTTTGTCTATAGTTTCCATTGCTATGTAAAATCTTTTGAGTTTAATTAGGTCCCATTTATTTTTGTTTTTATTTTCGTTACTCTAGGAGACAGCTCAAAAAAGATCTTGCTGCGACTTACATCAAAGAGTGTTTTGCCTATGTTTTCCTCTAAAAGTTTCACAGTATCCAGTCTTACATTTAGGTCTTTAATACATTTTGAGTTCATTTTTGTGTGTGGTGTGAAAGAATGTTCCAACTTCATTTTTTAACATGAAGCTGTCCAGTTTTCCAAGCACCATATGCTGAAGAGACTGTCTTTCCTCGATTGTACAGTCTTGATTCCTTCATCATAGATTAATTGACCATAGCTGCATGGGTTTATTTCTGGGCTTTCTTTTCTTTTCTTTTTTTAACATCTTTATTGGAATATAATTGCTTTACAATGGTGTGTTAGTTTCTGCTGTATAACAAAGTGAATCAGCTATACATATACCTATATCCCCATTTCTCCTCCCTCTTGCGTCTCCCTCCCACCCACCTTATCTCACTCCTCTAGGTGGTCACAAAGCACTGAGCTGATCTCCCTGTGCTATGCAGCTGCTTCCCACTAGCTATCTATTTTGCATTTGGTAGTGTATATACATCCATGTCACTCTCACTTCGTCCCAGCTTACCCTTCCCACTCCCCACGCCCTCAAGTCCATTCTGTACATCTGAGTCTTTATTCCTGTCCTGACCCTAGGTTCTTCAGAACCATTTTTTTTTTTTACATTCCATATATATGTGTTAACATATGGTATTTGTTTTTCTCTTTCTGATTTACTTCACTCTGTATGACAGTCTCAAAGTCCATCCACCTCATTACAAATAACTCAATTTCGTTTCTTTTTATGGCTGAGTAATATTCCATTGTGTATATGTGCCACATCTTCTTTATCCATTCATCTGTCGTTGGACACTTAGGTTGCTTCCATGTCCTGGCTATTGTAAATAGTGCTGCAATGAACATTGTGGTACATGACTCTTTTTGAATTATGGTTTTCTGAGCATATATGCCTAGGAGTGGGATTGCTGGGTCATATGGTAGTTCTATTTTTAGCTTTTTAAAGAACCTCCATATTGTTCTCCATAGTGGCTGTATCAATTTACATTCCCATCATCAGTGCAAGAGGGTTTCCTTTTCTCCACACCCTCTCCAGCATTTATTGTTTATAGATTTTTTAATGATGGCCATATTGACTGGTGTGAGGTGATACCTCATTGTAGTTTTGATTTGCATTTCTCTAATGATTAGTGATGTTGAGCATCCTTTCATGTGTTTGTTGGCAATCACTATACCTTCTTTGGAGAAATATCTATTTAGGTCTTCCGCCCATTTTTGGATTGGGTTGTTCGTCATTTTGATATTGAGCTGCAGGAGTGTTTGTAAATTTTGGAGATGAATCCTTTGTCAGTTGCTTCATTTGCAAATATTTTCTCCCATTCTGAGGGTTGTCTTTTGGTCTTGTTTATGGTTTCCTTTGCTGTGCAAAAGCTGTTAAGTTTCATTAGGTCCCATTTGTTTATTTTTGTTTTTATTTCCATTTCTCTAGGAAGTGGGTCAAAAAGGATCTTGCTGTGATTTATGTCATAGAGTGTTCTGCCTATGTTTTCCTCTAAGAGTTTGATAGTGTCTGGCCTTACATTTAGGTCTTTAATCCATTTTGAGTTTATTTTTGTGTATGGTGTTAGGGAGTGTTCTAATTTCATTCTTTTACATGTAGCTATCCAGTTTTCCCAGCACCACTTATTAACCAGGCTGTCTTTTCGCCACTGTATATTCTTGCCTCCTTTATCAAAGATAAGGTGACCATATGTGCGTGGGTTTATCTCCGGGCTTTCTATCCTGTTCCACTAATCTATATTTCTGTTTTTGTGCCAGTACTATACTGTCTTTTTTTTTTTTTTTTTGCGGTACGCGGGCCACTCACTGCTGTGGCCTCTCCTTTCGCGGAGCACAGGCTCCAGACGCGCAGGCTCAGCGGCCATGGCTCACGGGCCCAGCCGCTCCACAGCATGTGGGATCCTCATGGACTGGGGCACAAACCCATGTCCCCTGCATCAGCAGGTGTACTCTCAACCACTGCACCACCAGGGAAGCCCCATACTGTGCTGATTACTGTAGCTTTGTAGTATAGTCTGAAGTCTGGCAACCTGATTCCTCCAGCTCTACTTTTCTTTCTCAAGATTGCTTTGACTATTCGGGGTCTTTTGTGTTTCCATACAAATTGTGAAATGTTTTGTTCTAGTTCTTTGAAAAATGCCATTGGTAGTTTGATAGAGATTGCACTGAATCTGTACATTGCTTTGGATAGTAATTTTCACAATGTTGATTCTTCCAATCCATATAGTTATTTTCACAATGTTGATTCTTCCAATCCAAGAACATGGTATGTCTCTCCATCTTTTTGTATCATCTTTAATTTCTTTCATCAGTGTCTTATAGTTTCCTGCATATACGTCGTTTGTCTCCTTAGGTAGGTTTATTCCTAGGTATTTTATTCTTTTTGTTGTAATGGTTAATGGGAGTGTTTCCTTAGTTTCTCTTTCAGATTTTTCATCATTAGTGTATAGGAATGCAAGAGATTTCTGTGCATTAATTTTGTATCCTGCTACTTTATCAAATTCATTCATTAGCTCTAGTAGTTTTCTGGTAGCATCTTTAGGATTCTCTATGTAGAGTATTATGCATGTCATCTGCAGAGTGAGAGTTTTACTTCTTCTTTTCCGATTTGGATTCCTTTTATTTCTTTTTCTTCTTTGATTGCTGTGGCTAAAACTTCCAAAACAATGTTGAATAATAGTGGTGAGAGTGGGCAACTTTGCCTTTTTCCTGATCTTAGTGGAAATGGTTTCAGTTTTTCACCATTGAGAATGATGCTGGTTGTGGGTTTGTCACATATGGCCTTTATTTGGTTGAGGTTAGTTCCCTCTGTTCCTATTTTCTGGAGGGCTTTTATCATAAATGGGTGTTGAATTTTGTTGAAAGCTTTTTCTGCATCTATTAAATGATCGTATGGTTTTTCTCCTTCAATTTGTTGATATGGTGTATCACACTGACTGATTTGCATATATTGAAGAATCCTTGCATTCCTGGGATAAACCCCACTCGATCATGGTGTATGATCCTTTTAATGTGCAGTTGGATTCTGTTGAGGATTTTTGCATCTATGTTCATTAGTGATATTGTCCTGTAGTTTACTTTTTTTGCGACATCTTTGTCTGGTTTTGGTATAAGGATGATGGTGGCCTCGTAGAATTAGTCTGGGAGTATTCCTCCCTCTGCTATATTTTTGAAGAGTTTGAGAAGGATAGGTCTTAGCTCTTCTCTAAATATTTGATAGAATTCGTCTGTGAAGTCATCTCATCCTGGGCTTCTGTTTGTTGGAAGATTTTTAATCAGTTTCAATTTCAGAGCTTGTGATTGTTCTGTTTATATTTTCTATTTCTTCCTGGTTCAGTCTCAGAAAGTTGTAGTTTTCTAAGAATTTGTCCATTTCTTCCAGGTTGTCCATGTTATTGGCATATAGTTGCTTGTCAGAATCTCTCATGATCCTTTGTATTTGTGCAGTGTCATTTGTTAGTTCTCTTTTTTCCTTTCTAATTCTATTGATTTGAATCTTCTCCCTTTTTTTCTTGATGAGTCTGGCTAATGGTTTATCAATTTTGTTTATCTTCTCAAAGAACCAGCTTTTAGTGTTATTGATCTTTGATATTGTTTCCTTCATTTCTTTTTATTTCTGACCTGATCTTTATGATTTCTTTCCTTCTGCTAACTTTGGGGTTTTTTTTGTTCTTCTTTCTCTAATTGCTTTAGGTGTAAGTTTATTTATTTGAGATGTTTCTTGTTTCTTGTGGCAGTATTGTATTGCTATAAACCTCCTTCTTAGAACTGCTTTCGTGGCATCCCATAGGTTTTGGGTCATCATGTTGTCATTGTCATTTGTTTCTAGGTTTTTCTTGATTTCCTCTTTGATTTCTTCAGTGATTTCTTGATTATTTAGTAGTGTATTATTTAGCCTCCATGTGTTTGTATTTTTTACAGATTTTTTCCTATAATCAATATCTAGTCTCATAGCAGTGTGGTCAGAAAGGACACCTGATACGATTTCAATATTCTTAATATTGAAATTTACCAAAGCTTGATTTGTGACCCAAGATATGATCTATCCTGATGATAACATGGAGAATGTATTTTCCATTCATCACTTTAAATATGTCCTGCCACTTCGTTCTGGCTTGCAGAGTTTCTGTTGAAAGTTCAGCTGTTAATATTATGGGGATTCCCTTGTATGTTATTTGTTGCTTTTCCCTTGCTACTTTTAATATTTTATCTTAGTATTTAATTTTTGATAGTTTAATGTGTCTTGGCGTGTTTCTCCTTGGATTTATCCTGTATGGGACTCTGTGCTTCCTGGACTTGATTGGCTACTTCCCTTCCCATATTAGGGAAGCTTTCAACTATAATCTCTTCAAATATTTTCTCAGTCCCTTTCTTTTTCTCTTCTTCTTCTGGGACCACTATAATTCAAATGTTGGTGCATTTAATGTTGTCCCAGTGGTCTCTGAGACTGCCTCAATTCTTTTCATTCTTTTTTCTTTATTCTGCTCTGCAGTAGTTATTTCCACTATTTTATCTTCCAGGTCACTTCTCCGTTCTTCTGCCTCAGTTATTCTTCTATTGATTCCTTCTAGAGAATTTTTAATTTCATTTATTTTGTTGTTCATCATTGTTTGTTTGCTCTTTAGTTCTTCTAGGTCCTTTTAAACATTTCTTATATTTTCTCCATTCTATTTCCAAGATTTTGGATTATCTTTACTATCATTATTCTGAATTCTTTTTTAGGTAGACTGCCTATTTCCCATCCATTTGTTTGGTCTGGTGGGTTTTACCTTGCTCCTTCATCTGCTGTGTATTTCTCTGTCTTCTCATTTTGCTTAACTTACTGTGTTTGGGGTCTCCTTTTTGCAGGCTGTAGGTTTGTAGTTCTCATTGTTTTTGGTGTCTTCCCCCAGTGGGTAACGTTGGTTCAGTGGGTTGTGTAGGCTTCCTGGTGGAGGAGACTGGTGCCTGTGTCCTGGTGGTTGAGGCTGGATCTTGTCTTTCTGGTGGGCAGGACTGTGTCCGGTGGTATGTTTTGGCGCATCTGTGAACTTATTATGATTTTAGGCAGCTTCTCTGCTAATGGGTGGGGTTGTGTTCCTGTCTTGCTAGTTGTTTGGCATGGGGTGTCCAGAACTGTAGCTTGCTTGTTGTTTAGTGGAGGTGGGTCTTAGCATTGAGATGGAGATCTCTGGGAGAGCTTTTGCTGTTTGATAGAACGTGGGGCTGGGAGGTGTCTGGGGAACCAATGTCCTGAACTCAGCTCTCCCACCTCAGAGGCTCAGACCTGACACCTGGCCGGAGCACCAAGACCCTGTCAGCCACTTGGCTGAGCACCTGCGTGCAGTGCCTGCTACAGCTTCGGGTGCGGTGCCGGCACAGTCTGATGGTCCCAGTGTAGTGTCGAAAGCTTCCTACCTGAAACCAATCCTGGTGTTGAACCCAGTGCTATGTCTGGTGCCACACTCCCCTCCCTCCTCATGCTTGCGGCTGCTCAAAAAACCTGGTGTGGGGCTTCCCTGGTGGCGCAGTGGTTGAGAGTCCGTCTGCCGATGCAGGGGACACGGGTTCGTGCCCCAGTCTGGGAAGATCCCACGTGCCACGGAGTGGCTGGGCCCGTGAGCCATGGCCACTGAGCCTGCGCATCGGAGCCTGTGCTCCACAATGGGAGAGGCCACAACAGTTAGAGGCCCGCGTACTGCAAAACAAAAAAACCCCTGGTGTGGTGGAGTTCAGGCTGCCATTCCTCTATTTCTGGGCTTTCTACCCTGTTCCATTGATCTCTATTTTTGTTTTTGTACAAGTACCATACCGTTTTGATGTCTGTAGCTTTGTAGTATAGTCTGAAGTCAGGGAGCCTGATTCTTGCAGCTCTGTTTTTCTTTCCTAAGATTGCTTTGGCTATTTGGGGTCTTTTGTGTCCCTGTACAAATTTTAAGATGTTTTGTTGTAGTTTTGTGAAAAATGCCATTGCCTTTAGTTTTTATTGTTTCTTTTCTCTTATTTTGGATTAATTTACTCCTTTTTCTACTTTGTTAGGGTGAAAACTTAGATCAATGATTTTAGATCTTTCTTCTTTTCCACAATATGGTTTTAGTGCTATAAATTTTCCCCTAAGCACTGCTTTCCCTGCATCCCATAACTTTTGATGAATTGTATTTTCATTTCCATTTAATTCAAAGTATTTTTTAAAAAGTACCTTGAGGTTTCTTCCTGACGCATATGTTACTTAGTGGTGTGCTATTTAGTATCCAAGTATTTTAGGATTTCCTATCTTTGTATTATTGATTTCTAGTTTAATTCCACTGTGGTCTAAGAACGTATACTGCATTTTGTTTTTTTAAGTATGTGAAGGTGTTTTTTATGTTGTAGAATATGGTTTATTTTGGTGAATATCCCATGTGACCTCAAGAAGGATGCTTACTCTGCTATTGTTGGGTAAAATAATGTATAAATGTCACTTAGACCTAATTCATTAATGGTGCTGTTGAGTTCAACTATAAACTTACTGGTTTTCTGTATGACGAAACTGTTTATTATTGTTGGAGGCACACTGAAGTCATTCTTCAACTATACCTGTGGATTTGCTCATTTCCCTTAGCAGTTTTTAGTTTTTGTATCACATATTTTGATATTCTGTTGTTAGATGCATACACATTAAGAAGTGTCATGTCTTCTTAGAGAATAGCCCCCTTTTATCATTACGTAATGCCTTTCTTATCTCTGATAATTTTCCTTGCTATGAAGTCTGCCTTGTTTGAAATTAGTATGGGTGTTCCAGCTTTTTTTTTTTTAATCACTGTCAGCCTGGTATATCTTGATTCATCCCTTTACTTTCAATCAACGTGTGTCTTTATTTTTAAAGTGGATTTACTGTATACAACAAATATTTGGGTCTCTTTTATTCATCCACTCTCATAGTCATTTCCTTTTAATTGGTGTATCTAAACAATTGATGTCTACATACTTCAATGACGTTACAGTTATTATTTTCTATTCATTGCCCTTCTGTTTTTCTGTCTTCCTTTTTTATTTAATTTTTCAACTTTATATTGCAGCATAGTTGATTTACAATGTTGTGTTAGTTTCAGGTGTACACCAAAGTGATTCATATACATATATCCATTCTTTTTCAGATTTTTTCCCTATATAAGTTATTACAGAATTTGAGCGTAATATATGGTTCCATTTTGTCTCCTTTGTTAGCATGTCAGTTATGCTCCTTATTTTGCCTTCTTTAGTTGCTGCCCTAAAGTTTGCAATATACATCCACAACTAACCCTTTCATACAAGACTATACCACTTCAGGGGCAGTGCTAGTATCTTATAACAAAGTATTCCTAATTCATCTCTCCTGTCCCTTATATCTTCACTGTCATTCAGTTCACTTATTCATGAACTGTAATCATTTAATACATTGTTGCTATTATTATATAGAACGCACTGTTTTGTGAAATCAATTAAAAGTAAGAAAAATAAAAGCTTTTCTTTTACCTTGACTTATTCTTCTCTCATATTTTTCCTTTCTAATGTAGTTACAAGTTTCTGACCTATATATTCCTCTGCTCTGAAGACCTTCTTTTACTATTTCTTGTAAGGTAGGTCTATTATGACAAATTTCCTCAATTTTTGGTTGACAACATCATTTCACTAGATATAGAATTCTAGGTTGATGAGTTTTTATCTTCCAACACAAATATTTAATTCCATTCCTCTCATCTTCCCACATCATTTCTGAAGATAAGTCAAATGTAATTGTTATCTGTGCCCCTCTATAGCTAAGGTATTTTTTCCTCTGGTTTCTTTTGATTTTCTCTTTGTATTTGATTTTCTGAAGTTTGAACATGATATGCCCAGGTATAGATTTTTGACATTTATCTTTCTTGCTTTCCCTGAGCTTCCTGAATCTGTGGTTTGACATCTGACATTAACGTTGAGAAATTCTCAGTCATCATTGCTTCAAATATTTATTCTATTTCTTTCTTTGCCTTCTGGTATTCCCAGTAAATTTATCTTACACCTATTGTAATTGTCCATAGTTCCTGGACATACTGTTCTACGTTGGGATTCCCCCCCCCCCCCAGTCTTTTTAGTCTTTGCTTTTCAATTTGGGAAGTTTCTACTGTTATATCTTCAAGTTCCTCAGCCATTTCCAGTCTAATGCCCATCAAAGGCATTCTTCATTTCTGTTACAGGGTTTTTGTCTTCTAGAATTTCTTTTTGATGTTAGAATTTCCATCTCTCTGGTTACATTATCCATCTGCTCTAGCACATTGGTTTCCATTAGAGCCATTAGCATATTAGTCATAGTTATTTTAAATTGCCAGTCTAATAATTCCAACACTGCTGCCACGTCTCAGTCCAGGTCTGATGATTGCTCTTGTCTCTTCAAAGTCTGATTTTTACCTTTGAAAATGTCTTTTAATAACTTGTTGAAAGGCAAAAAATATTTTACAAAGTATACTACAAGGTAATATAAGCAGAGTGATGGTCATCCTAATATCAAAAAGCAATACTAGAAAATAAAAACACTGTTCTAAGTAAAAAGAACTGACATTAGCTCCATTAGTGGTTTCTGGGCATTTCTGCTCTGAGTAAACTGTGCATCTTTGTATCTGCCTGTGTCTCCAGTTTTCAGTGTGGTGGTTTGTCCTGTGACCTCAATTGTCTGATGGATCTAAAAAGGTGTTGATTTTCTGTTTTTCAGCTTCTTTCTTGTTGTGATGACTTCTAAGTTTCTTACATGTAAAGCTGGAAAGCAGAAGACTATACTAGTATTTTTGACTTGTAGCACTTAACAAATGTTTTTCCTAATGTTTCCATCTCTCTGCTTATATTATCCATATGTTCTTGCATGTTGCTAATTTTTCCAGTAGAGCTCTTAACATATTTTAGTTATTTTAGATTCTCTGCCTGATAATTCCAAAATTTGTGTCATATCTGAGTATGCTTCTGATGCCTGCTTTATATTTTTAGACTGTGCTTTTCTTTGCCTTTTAGCATGGTTTGTATCTTTACTTTGAAATCCAGACATGATTTACTGGGTAATAGGAACTAAGATAAATAGGTATTTAGTGTGAAGTTTTATATTAATCTGGCTAGGAGTTGGGTGCCAGTTTTTACTGTTTGCTATAGCATTAGCTGCCAGAGATTTCAAATTCCTCTAATGTACTTGTTTTTGCCTCCCCTGTTGTCTTTGAGTTTCCCTAAGAACTCATCCTGAGATAGACCATGAAATGTGCAGCTCTCTCAGTTGTAATCCACTGTTTTTACACTGTAGCCCTATTGGCATGGTGGTAAAAACTCTATAATCTTATGATTACAACTCAAGTCTCTTAGTGGGCATGTGTCTCGCACTGTGACCTTCAAAAGTGTTTCTTTAATTCCCCCTCCAGCCCCTAGGTAAAATCAGAAGCCTAAAGGGGGCTACAGTCAGGGAAATGCCCTTCCCCCAAGTGTGATGGGGAAGTCTTCCCCTAGAGAATGTTCTGGAAATATCAAAATGTTTAATTTTCCCCTTTCTCTATTAGAGCCATGAGGGCATTTTACTTGGCTCTTCCCCAAGAGAATGAGGTAGTGTTTCTGGAGGAAAAAAACCTATGGAGGATGGAAACCCCTTCCCACAAGACTCTTCCTCAGGAGTCTTCTTTCAAGTTAGTCCACTCTCAACGTCCATCAATTTGTCAAAGTTACCATTTAAGTCTTCCTACCACTTTCTGGCTCCAGTGACTTCTTTACGAAAGCATGTCTTGGTTGTGACTCTTTGAATTCACCTGTCTTCTACAGATTTGGGGATGGTAGTTTTCACTATGACCTCAGTTCTGTGACGGGTACTAGAAAAGTTATTGATTTTCACGTTTTTCAGCGTTTTCCTGTGGTAAGGATGAGATTGATAGTATCCAAGTTCTTTACATGTTGTGGGTCTAATGGTGGCTTTATATCCGAAAGTCCAGTATTCTATATTGATGGATGTTTTGGGGATGGTCTTCTAAACAACTTTAAATATCAAATTGTGCATGGAATCAATTTAACCTTCACACAGAGTAGACTCTACTATTTGTTACTATAAAATGTTCTTTTTGGAGAGGGGGAAGATGGCGGAAGAGTAAGACGCGGAGATCACCTTCTTCCCCACAGATACATCAGAAACACATCTACACGTGGAACAACTCCTACAGAACACCTATTGAACCCTGGCAGAAAGACCTCAGACCTCTCAAAAGGCAAGAAACTCCCCACGTACATGGATAGGGCAAAAGAAAAAAGAATAAACAGAGACAAAAGAACACGGACGGGACCTGCACCAGTGGGAGGGAGCCATGAAGGAGGAAAGGTTTCCACACACTAGAAGCCCCTTTGCGGGAAGAGACTGCAGGTGGCAGAGAGGGGGAGCTTCGAAGCCGCGGAGGAGAGCATAGAAACAGGGGTGCACAGGGCAAAGCGGAGTGATTTCTGCACAGAGGGTCGGTGCCGACCGGCACTCACCAGCCCGAGAGGCTTGTCTGCTCACCTGCTGGGGCGGGCGGGTCTGGGAGCTGAGGCTCGGGCTTCGGTCGGAGCTCAGGGAGAGGACTGGGGTTGGCGGTGTGGGCACAGCCTGAAGGGGCTAGTGCACCACGGCTGGCCGGGAGGGAGTCCGGGGAAAAGTCTGGAGCTGCCGAAGAGCCAAGAGACTTTTTCTTCCCTCTTTGTTTCCTGGTGTGCGAGGAGAGGGGATTAAGAGTGCTGCTTAAAGGAGCTCCAGAGACAGGCGCGAGCCGCGGCTATCAGCGCAGACCCCAGAGACGGGCATAAGGTGCTAAGGCTGCTGCTGCCGCCACGAAAAAGCCTGTGTGCGAGCACAGGTCACTCTCCACACCCCCCTTCCGGGGAGCCTGTGCAGCCTACCACTGCCAGGGTCCCGGGATCCAGGGACAACTTCTCCGGGAGAACGCACGGCACGCCTCAGGCTGGTGCAACATCACACCGGCCTCTGCTGCCGCAGGCCCGCCCCGCACTCCGTACCCCTCCCTCCACCCGGCCTGAGTGAGCCGGAGCCCCCGAGTCAGCTGGTCCTTTAACCCCGTTCAGTCTGAGCGAAGAACAGACGCCCTCCGGCGACCTACACGCAGAGGCGGGGCCAAATCCAAAGCTGAACCCCGGGAGCTGTGCGAACAAAGACGAGAAAGGGAAATCTCTCCCAGCAGCCTCAGGAGCAGCGGATTAAATTGCCACAATCAACTTGATGTACCCTGCATCTGTGGAATACCTGAATAGACAACGAATTATCCCAAATTGAGGAGGTGAACGTTGAGAGCAAGATTTATTATTTTTTCTCCTTTTCCTCTTTTTGTGAGTGTGTATGTGTATGCTTCTGTGTGAGATTTTGTCTGTGTAGCTTAGCTTTCACCATTTGTCCTAGGGTTCTATCTGTCTTTTTTTTTTTTAACTTAAAAAATTTTTTTAATGGTTATATTTTTATTTTAACAACTTTATTTTATTTTACCTTACCTTATTTTATTTTCCTTTATCCTCTTTCTTTCTTTCTTTCTAAGTTTTCTCCCTTTTATTCTGAGCTATGTGGATGAAAGGCTCTTGGAGCTGCAGCCTGGAGTCAGTGCTGTGCCTCTGAGGTGGGAGATCCAACTTCAGGACACTGGTCCACAAGGGACTTCCTAGCTCCATGTAGTATCAAATGGCAAAAATCTCCCAGAGATCTCCATCTCAACACCAAGACCCAGCTTCACTCAACGACCAGCAAGCTACAGTGCTGGACACCCTATGCCAAACAACTAGCAAGACAGGAACACAACCCCACCCATTAGCAGAGAGGCTGCCTAAAATCACAATAAGTCCACAGACACCCCAAAACACACCACCAGACGTGGACCTGCCCACCAGAAAGACAAGATCCATCCTCATCCACCAGAACACAGGCACTAGTCCCCTCCACCAGGAAGCCTACACAACCCCCTGAACCAACTTTAGCCACTGGGGACAGACACCAAAAACAATGGGAACTACGAACTTGCAGCTGGCAAAAAGACCCCAAACACAGTAAGAGAAGCAAAATGAGAAGACAGAAAAACACACAGCAGATGAAGGAGCAAGAAAAAACCCCACCAGACCTAACAAATGAAGAGGAAGTAGGCAGTCTATCTGAAAAAGAATTCAGAATAATTATAGTAAAGATGATCCAAAATCTTGGAAATAGAATAGAGAAAATGCAAGAAACATTTAACAAGGACGTAAAAGAACTACAGATGAAACAAGCAACGATGAACAACACAATAAATGAAATAAAAATACTCTAGAAAGGATCAATAGCAGAATAACTGAGGCAGAAGAACGGATATGTGACCTGGAAGATAAAGTAGTGGAAATAACTACTGCAGAGCAGAATAAAGAAAAAAGAATGAAAAGAACTGAGGACAGTCCCAGAGACCTCTGGGACAACATTAAATGCACCAACATTCAAATTATAGGGGTTCCAGAAGAAGAAGAGAAAAAGGGACTGAGAAAATATTTGAAGAGATTATAGTTGAAAACTTCCCTAATATGGGAAAGGAAATAGTTAAGCAAGTACAGGAAGCACAGAGTCCCATACAGGATAAATCCAAGGAGAAACACGCCAAGACACATATTAATCAAACTGTCAAAAATTAAATAAAAAGAAAACATATTAAAAGCAGCAAGGGAAAAACAACAAATAACACACAAGGGAATCCCCATAAGGTTAACAGCTGATCTTTCAGCAGAAACTCGGCAACCCAGAAGGGACTGGCAGGACATATTTAAAGTGATGAAGGAGAAAAACCTACAACCAAGATTACTCTACCCGGCAAGGATCTCACTCATATTTGATGGAGAAATTAAAACCTTTAAAGAAAAGCAAATGCTGAGAGAGTTCAGCACCACCAAACCAGGTTTACAACAAATGCTAAAGGATCTTCTCTAGGCAAGAAACACAAGAGGAGGAAAAAACCTATAATAACAAACCCAAAACAATTAAGAAAATGGGAATAGGAACATACATATTGATAATTACCTTAAATGTAAATGGATTGAAGGCTCCCCCCAAAAGACACAGACTTGCTGAATGGATACAAAAACAAGACCCATATATATGCTGTCTACAAGAGATCCACTTCAGACCTAGAGACACATACAGACTGAAAGTAAGGGGATGGAAAAAGATATTCCATGCAAATGGAAACCAAAAGAAAGCTGGAGTAGCAATTCTCATATCAGAAAATATAGACTAAAATAAAGACTATTAGAAGAGACAAAGAAGGACACTACATAATGATCAAGGGATTGATCCAAGAAGAAGTTATAACAATTGGAAATATTTATGCACCCAACATAGGAGCACCTCAATACATAAGGCTAATGCTAACAGCCATAAAAGGGGAAATCGACAGTAACACATTCATAGTAGGGGACTTTAACACCCCACTTTCACCAATGGACAGATCATCCAAAATGAAAATAAATTAAGGAAACACAAGCTTTAAATGATACATTAAACAAGATGGACTTAATTGATATTTATAGGACACTCCATCCAAAAAAAACAGAATACACATTTTTCTCAAGTGCTCATGGAACATTCTCCAGGATAGATCATATCTTGGGGCACAAATCAAGCCTTGGTAAATTTAAGAAAATTGAAATTGTATCAAGTATCTTTTCCGACCACAACGCCATGAGACTAGATATCAATTACAGGAAAAGATCTGTAAAAAATACAAACACATGGAGGCTAAACAATACACTACTTAATAACGAAGTGATCACTGAAGAAATCAAAGAGGAAATTAAAAAAATACCTAGAAACAAATGACAATGGAGACACGACGACCCAAAACCTATGGGATGCAGCAAAAGCAGTTCTAAGAGGGAAGTTTATAGCAATACAAGCCCACCTTAAGAAACAGGAAACATCTAGAATAAACAACCTAATCTTGCACCTAAAGCAATTAGAGAAAGAAGAACAAAACAACCCCAAAGTTAGCAGAAGGAAAGAAATCATAAAAATCAGATCAGAAGTAAATAAAAAAGAAATGAAGGAAACGATAGCAAAGATCAATAAAACTAAAAGCTGGTTCTTTGAGAAGATAAACAAAATTGATAAACCATTACCCAGACTCATCAAGAAAAAAAGGGAGAAGACTCAAATCAATAGAATTAGAAATGAAAAAGGAGAAGTAACAACTGACGCTGCAGAAATACAAAAGATCATGAGAGATTACTACAAGCAACTCTATGCCAATAAAATGGACAACCTGGAAGAAATGGACAAATTCTTAGAAATGCACAACCTGCCAAGACTGAATTAGGAAGAAGTAGAAAATATGAACAGACCAATCACAAGCACTGAAATTGAAACTGTGATCAAAAATCTTCCAACAAACAAAAGCCCAGGACCAGATGGCTTCACAGGCGAATTCTATCAAACATTTAGAGAAGAGCTAACACCTATCCTTCTCAAACTCTTCCAAAATATAGCAAAGGGAGGAACACTCCCAAACTCATTCTACGAGGCCACCATCACCTTGATACCAAAACCAGACAAGGATGTCACAAAGAAAGAAAACCACAGGCCAATATCACTGATGAACACAGATGCAAAAATCCTGAAAAAAATACTAGCAAACAGAATCCAACAGCACATTAAAAGGATTATACACCATGATCAAGTGGGGTATATTCCAGGAATGCAAGGATTGTTCAATATATGCAAATCAATCAATGTGATAAACCATATTAACAAGTTGAAGGAGAAAATCCATATGATCATCTCAATAGATGCAGAGAAAGCTTTTGACAAAATTCAACACCCATTTATGATAGAAACCCTGCAGAAAGTAGGCATAGAGGGAAATTTCGTCAACATAATAAAGGCCATATATGACAAATCCACAGCCAACATCATCCTCAATGGTGAAAAACTGAAAGCATTTCCACTAAGATCAGGAACAAGACAACACTGCCCACTCTCACCACTCTTATTCAATATAGTTTTGAAAGTTTTAGCCACAGCAATCAGAGAAGAAAAGGAAATAAAAGGAATCCAAATCGGAAAAGAAGAAGTAAACCTGTCACTGTTTGCAGATGACATGATACTATACATAGAGAATCCTAAAGATGCTACCAGAAAGCGACTAGAGCTAATCAATGAATTTGGTAAAGTTGCAGGATACAAAATTAATGCACAGAAATCTCTGGCATTCCTATACACTAATGATGAAAAATCTGAAAGTGAAATCAAGAAAACACTCCCATTTACCATTGCAACAAAAAGAATAAAATACCTAGGAATAAACCTACCTAAGGAGACAAAAGACCTGTATGCAGAAAATCATAAGACACTGAGGAAAGAAATTAAAGATGATACAAATAGATGTAGAGATATACCATGTTATTGGATTGGAAGAATCAACATTGTGAAAATGACTCTACCACCCAAAGCAATCTACAGATTCAATGCATTCCCTATCAAACTACCACTGGCATTTTTCACAGAACTAGAACAAAAAATTTCACAATTTGTATGGAAACACAAAAGACCCCAAATAGCCAAAGCAATCTTGAGAACGAAAAACGGAGCAGGAGGAATCAGGCTCCCTGACTTCAGACTATACTACAAAGCTACAGTAATCAAGACAGTATGGTACTCACACAAAAAGAGATAGATCAATGGAACAGGATAGAAAGCCCAGAGATAAACCCACGTACATATGATCACCTTATCTTTGATAAAGGAGGCAGGAATGTACAGTGGAGAAAGGACAGCCTCTTCAGTAAGTGGTGCTGGGAAAACTGGACAGGTACATGTAAAAGTATGAGATTAGATCACTCCCTACCACCATACACAAAAATAAGCTCAAAATGGATTAAAGACCTAAATGTAAGGCCAGACACTATCAAACTCTTAGAGGAAAACATAGGCAGAACACTCTATGACATAAATCACAGCAAGATCCTTTTTGACCCACCTCCTAGAGAAATGGAAATGGAATGCATTCTTACCATGTAAAAGGTCTTGTTCTAAGAATTTCACAGGTATTAACAAATTCATTTTTCACAACAACTCAAGAAGGACTTAGTAATTTTCGTTTTTCTTTTTAAGAGCCCTCATACAGATAAAAATATATTTTAAAATGCATTCTTCCAAGCATCTGCTAAAAATGGATCAGAGTTGGCTCCTGGGTTTAAAACCCTTTGTCAGAGACGATTGTTAATGATGGTAGACCAAATTTGGCCTGTTATTACTTCATTAAACTGGTGGAAATCTTTGAAGATATTTATTACAATCCAAATTAAACAAGATAGTGCTACTTTCAGAGGTAATAACCTAGGAAAAAATGAACTTTAACTTTTAAAAAGTCTGGCTTTCTCACTTTGTTATACTGCGGAAAGAAACTTTTTATTTTCCACAGTCTTCCTGTTCTCTCTACTCATTTCCCAAGTTTTTTATCCAGCATGTCAGCCATGCCCACAATAAAGTCTCTTTGGTCACTGTGGGGATAGGATTGAGGAGCTCTGTAACTTATTCAGTAAACTCTTCTCTGAATTACAGGGAGGAAAGAATGTTTATACCTCTGTACCTAAGGGACAGATTAGGATTAGACCAACCTCTACCTGTGTTTGGGGAATTTGGTAGAAAAGAGATATTGAAAAGAATTAGGGTAATTTAGATTTTGGTTCTCTTAGAGTTATCTTAAAAACAGATACTTAAAAAAAAAAAAGTCACAGTATGTCATAATATTAAGTTCAGTAACCCAGATCTGTATAACCCCAATGCCCAAGTCCATTCACTACATCCCTGATTTTAAAAACAGAAATTCTTCTCATATATTGGGTTTTGTGGGGAAGAATACCTCCAAGGGTGAAAGGGAATTAACAGTTAATAAGAATAAAGAAAGTAGGATTTACTGTGGGGGCCTTCTTTATGAAAACTAAGGAAAATACAAGATACATCATTGAGCCAGAGACTTGGCCCGGAGCAGGAGAGAGGCCATGTGTGGAATTTTCCTTTATACAGTGAGTGAGATTAATATTTTAATTCACTCTTTTTGTATATACAAGTCATCTCCTATAGGCATCCAAGTACTGTAATATTGAATTGCATTATTTCCCCTTTATCAAATATAGGTCCACAACATTTTTGAGGTGAGATTCAGAAATTTAGATTTTAGAAAGATACTGGTGTGCCCGTGTTCTTCAGTGTGATCTGAGCACCTTGTAAGCAGCATATTACTATTTTTGCACCAAATTACATGAGGTCACTTCAGGCAGAGGCCAGGTCAGGATTTGTCCAAAGGAGTTCAAGGCAGGACAGCTTCAGATTTGGACTCTGGAATTATGCACCCTGCAAAAGGGGACACGTTCTCATAGCACAGTATAGATTAGAGGAATAGAAAAGGAGCATGGACTCTAGATGTCTAACTAGCAAACACCTTTCTCTGTCTAATTTGCCTACTTGAGAAGACTGGAATACAGTGAAATTCTATCTTCAATTTTGTAGGAAATTCTTGCATTATACTTACGACTACATTCAATAAAAGGAAGGGAGAAAAGAAGGAAGGGGAGAAGGAAGGAAGGGAGGGAGGTAAGGAGAATGAGAGAGAGAATAATTTTGAGGAGCTTGCAAATTACTGAATTAAGACTGATGTAAACAGAAAGCTGTTTAGATTCATGGAATAGACAAAGTTATACTTTGTGTCACAACAGACTCCCTATATTTAACTTTGCATAGACCAATAACTTTTAAACTCTGTTCCTTACAGCCTTAGGGTTTCTTTGAAAGTGTGGAGGGGGATGTGTGTGTGTGTGTGTGTGTGTGTATGTGTGTGCGCGCGTGCACACATGGTGTGGGGGGGGGATGATATCAGGGATTAGAATCTAGTGAGAAGGTTGGATTGCCTTTGGGCTTTTTCCTGATACTTTTATCAAGAGGGTCTAGCCTTCCCCTGTGGGCACTGATCTGAACAGTGTCAATAATATTTCTCCTTCTTTTCTGTTCTTCTCTAATGGAAAGCCACTGGCCTGATTCAAGTTTATCTAAGCCCTCTAACTACTTAAAACACCAAAAAACAGAAAAGCTTAATTACTGGTCAGCGTATATAATTACAAAAATTTAAGAAGCTCAGCTAATATCAGAATTTTTAAAAACCTTAAGAGCCCAAAAATCATCTTGATCTCATCTTCATTTCAAAAACTGAAAAACTGTCTCAGAGGAGAAGTGATTTGAATAATGACGATGAATGAGTGATTAAAAGACTTTTAAGATCTAGAATTTTCTTCAAACTTAAGCACTATATTATAGTAAAAACATCTCATGTTTCTTTTACAGTTTCTTTCATAAAAAGGAGAAGTATCCAAATCTTGGAAATAAAGCAAAAGTGGGGAGACCTGTCTTTTCGTGTTATGATCAGGAATTATTTCACAGAGCAATTCAAGGATTATTCAATTAACTAGGAGGATTAGATTAGAGCCCAGCAACATAGAAGTTATATATTAACTTGCAGATTTCTGTTTGGTAGAAAAGACAGTTGCAAAACTTTCGGTTTTGCTATCCTGTACAAAGAGTTTTTTATCCAACCTAGCAATTTTATTCTAAATTTCTAATTTTTTTACAGAAAGGTTAATAAATACCCATTTCTTCATATGCTCTTGGCACTAGGTTTACCATCTCAATACATAGTGAATGAGTTATTAAATACATGAATTTAACATGTGTTAATTTTATATTTACATAAGAAGTGTACCTCTTGTGCATTCTATTCCCAGGCCTGTTTACTCGGCCCTTGGAGGGAATCCCAACTGTGAAGTGGAAATGAAATGCTGCCTTCTCTGACTCTCTCTCTTCCTAACTGTGTATGTGGGTTTTTTGTTCGTTTCTGTTCCTTGACTAAGTTCAATTCTGCTTTTAGTTGGTACATAGCCCATAAGTTTTCCCCACTGGTGGCAGCAATGACTGGAAATCTGATTTTTTTGGTCTGACCATTTGGCAATACCTACTGAAGAGATGGGTGCTCATTCTAGATCTCATTAATCCTTTAGTTTGGTTGTCTATATAAAATAAGGAATTATTTATGCCCACTGGGAGACAACAGCCTTTTGAGGCCTGGAAGGATTTTTGTGTTCTGTGCTGTAAATTTTTCTGTATCTGAGACAGTAAAACTGAGATTATGAAACTGGAAACTATGCTTGTCTATCATTAGGAAAATCTTTTAGCTCTCATTGTGTTGCATGTGGAATATTTTCCTACTCCCAGAGAATATTAATAAATTAAATTATAATGTCTCCTATGCTGAAAGAACCTGATTAATTTATAGAGATTAAGGAGCAGCTACATACATATAATATTCTTTCGCAGCTACCAGAAAATTTAGAGATATAATTTTCCTAGTTAAAAAAAAAAGCCTTCTCAAAGAAACTGCTAACTCAATCCAAATTTATAGGATCAAGGTGATTCCCTGGACTAGTAAGAATGGCTTAATAATTTTGGTTTAAAAAGAAAAGCTAAATTTGTGTCCTCCGGTTTTATCAGGTTGGGCAATAATACAATTTTGTCCTTTTAAATATATAAGATTTGAGTTTAGTTCTTCATTAAGATAATAGTTAACTTGACCTTTCTTAACCTTGTATTCTGTTTAATGATTAGATAATTTAATATTACTCCACATGTTTAAGATGAGACACAGAAAGATATAAAACTTTGTTCAATTTAATTAAATTATTATTCTGCCAATTTTCATATCAGCAGTCATTATGTTTTGAAAAGTATTAGCTTAAATATAATTTCCAAAATGCTTAATTTAAAAATTTGAATGAATACTTGAATTAACATAAAATTTTTGAAGATATAACAGCAAAACCTTGCTATAATTGCAGAGTGACACAATTATATTATTTATGAAGTTATAAAAGGTATGTAGATAGCTTTAGGGGATTACTTCATCACTGGTATGCAGTAAGTATGACAGGCTTCTTAACTCTCTACCTCCCTGTTCTCTCTGTGAAGGACAGATATTTTGTTTAAAAGTTATAATAGGAGTAGTTGCAATTATACTAGAATATTTATGGCAAATAATATGTATTCAAGGGAATAGGATGTATTTTTGCTTTCAAAAGATAAAGTGGCTTTGTAAGGATTCAAAATATGAAACAGCATAGTGAAGGAAAAAACTTGAATGTTTATAGCAAGTTGTAGGAGGTCTGAGGAAATGGTATTTATTCTCCTTTGATTATAATAGCTGCAAATGACAAGTGTAAAAGACAAAATGATATGTGTTATAATGTGGCTAAAATGGCTTTATGAAAACATTTTGAATTCTTTGGTGCCAAATGTTATATTAAAGCAAGACTAAAATTTAGATTTTCTCTTTATTTGTTAAAATGACAAAATTAATCTGGTAATATTCATTCTGCTGTAAGAAGTAATAAAAGATCATTATTTACCATTTGGGAATCTTCCTATAGGAAATTTGATATTTTAACATGCTTGCAACAGCCCAAATTTCTCACTTTGAAGGGGATAAACTTCCTTACAATTCCAACATCTTCTGTTTAGTTTAATGCTGCCTTATAACTTTGAGCATTAGATAGCTCAGCTCCCATTCATTCTCAGCATTTACCTCCTGTCTTAATCAGGTGACTAAATATCCTCTGCTAACATTTTTTATTTTTGCCTACCCAAAATTATATACAGAATTCGGAAAAATAATTTTTTAGGATTTGTTTTAGGACAAAAAAAGTATCTTTTAGATTTCTAGAGGACTCCTGGAAAAGTCATAAAGATTTTCACCCTATAAAAAGTGATGCTAAAAGAAGCTAGACTTGTTTGGCATATTTTTTCACTAGCTTCACACATCTTTATGAGTTGCATGAAGACAGTTGTCAAATCTAAAAAGCTCAGCCTTCCTGGTTAATTTTACAGAGGTAAAGTACTATTGACATAAACGTTTCAGAGACTGTATATATTACCTAACAGATTGGAGACTGTCAAGGCCATGGTATGTTCATGCCCTCAGGTGAAACATTGATGAAATCTTTATAAAATAATGAAATACTGCACACTAACGCAGAACTTTACTCTCCTCTATTGTCATATTCTTGTTACTGTAGTAAACTAACCACAGCCATGTAGTCTCATCTCTAGGTGGTTTTTGCTTCCCTCTAACACTTGTTTGAACGTTCTGCTATAAAATAGTGACCATACTAGTTATTTCTAACCTTTGTTATTTCAAGGGCTTCTCTTTTTGGTTCAGAAGCAGATGACTTTATGAAAGCAGAGGACTGAAAAGTATTCACGAGGGAAGTTATGTGTGGATAGCAATTGTTTAGAATAGTGACGTGGTTTCAATGTTTTCTTTTCTGATGGATATATGACAGAGCCCTTTCCTTCTTTTCCTAATTTACCTCTGATCCTAAATTTAGTAGACTGTGTGTTATAAGAACTGAAGTGCATTATTTAAATGGTATCTGATTTTCAGTATTCTTTGAGAATTCAAAACAATATTTTTTACAGCATCTCCTTACTTTTAATGGCAACATATTATTTGCATAGTTTCATAAAGAATGTGTCCTTTTTTTCCTGTGATTTAACTGGACATCCAAGGCTACACATCTCCTTTATCAGATATGAAAACTCACCATTAACAGACAAGGATTGCACTTTAAATGCTGATCCAATGCCTACCAGGTTCTTCTAGGAAGGACCTGTTCTATGGTTCCAGCCTCAAAGGGATGAGGAAGTCACTTCTAGAAAGCCATGAATTCTTAGTATACTTGAGAACCTTGAGGAGGGAAGGCTTGACCCGCAAGTTTGACAACCTCTTTCTATACCCAAGTAAATTATCAAGGCCTACCATAGTAAGACCATTTTTTTTTTTGACCAAGAGTAATGTTTTGATATTTTGATGATCAAAATAAGGAACTGGCAGGAGGAACTTAGTTACAAATTAGTATTAACTAAAATGATTTTGTGATAGAAGACTTTTAAGGAAAATTAACCAAAACTCTGATATGAGACATGTATTTTCAGTGTTATATTGGGGTAATACTTAACAGAGCAACCAAAGGATTACTTAATTCTTTTTTGACTTTACTATGTACTATTTGATTCCATACTACATACTAAGAAATTATTGATATATGTTAGTGTGCAGATTTCTCACTCGTAGGAAAAGACAACGCCTGAGGTTCCACTCTTAGGAAAAGACAACGCCTGAGGTTATCACCCTGGGGGATATTGATCAGTTTTTTTCACAACTGATAGCAGTTGGCTGACATTCGGAAAAGTTGCCCTGAATACATTTCAACATACATATTATTGAGAGTTACTGCATTATATCAACTTTCCATTCCCTTTTTCCTAACGAAGTTTAGCATTTATATTCAGTCACCACAGACACAGTGCAATTGGGAAGGGTTTTTTTTTCTTGTGTGTGTGTGGTAAAATATACATAAAATTGATCATTTTTACCATTTTAAGTTAACAATTCAGTGGCATTAAGTACATTCACAATATTGTACAACGATCATCCTTATCCATTTTCAGAACTTTTCCGTCATCCCAAACAGGAACTCTGTTCCCATTAAACAATAATATACTATTCCCCACAGATCCTGAGAACATCTATTCTAATTTCTCTCTCTATGATTTTGCCTATTCTAAGTATATCATATTACTTTGTTCTTTTGTGTCTGGGTAATTTCACTGAGCATGTTTTCAAGTTTCATCCATGTTGTAGCACGTATCAGAATATCATTCCTTTATAAGGTGGAATTCTATTCTATTATATGGATAAACATTTTGTTTATATATATATCTAGGCATGAAATTGCTGAATCATACAGTAATTCTACATTAAACTATTTTAGGGACCACCAAACTGTTTTCTATACCAGGTATACCATTTCAAATTCCTGTAAGCAATGCATAAGTGTTCCAATTACACCACATCCTCCACCAACACTAGTTATTTTCTGGGTTATTGTTTTTTTTCCCTTGTTTTTTGTTTTTTTGGATAAGAGCTACTGTGAAGGGTGTGAAGTTGTATCTCTCTGTTTTGATTTGCATTTCTCTAAGGGCTAGTGACATTGAGCATCTTCTCATGCATTTATTGGCCATTTGTGTATTTCTTTGGAGAAATGTCTATTCAAGTCCTTTACCAATTTTTTAATTGAGTTGTTTTTTGTGCTGGGTTGTAAGGGTTCTTTACATATTCTAGATATAATCATATATATATATATATGATTTGCAAATATTTTTTCCCCTTCTGTGAGTTGTCTTTTCATTCTCTTGACAGTGTCCTTTGATGCACGAAAGATTTTAATCTTGATGAAGTGCAATTTATCTATTTTTTCCTTTGTTCCCTGTGTCTTTAGTGTCATATCCAAAAAATCATTGTCAAATTCAAGGTTAGGAAGATTTTTCTTCTATGTTTTCTTCTAAAGGTGTTATAGTTTTAGCTTTCAAATTTAAGCCTTTGACGTATTTTGAATTATTTTTTGTGTATGGTGTAAGGTAACAGTCTGACTTTATTCTTCACATGTGGATGCCTGTTTTCACAGCACCATTTTTTTGAAAGATAGTAACCAGTTTTGAGTCTAATCTAGCTACCTTATTCTAAAACTCTTGTTTTTGAAAAAAAAGTCTGCAGAATTTTTCTAACCAGTTTTCCCATCTCACTGGTTCCTTTATGAATGGGTAAAACTAATTTTGACACAGGTTCATGTATTTGTATGAGCGTTCTATTATTAAGATTTTGGAAAATTATACTTGAGCTGTGTAAATATTCACATTCTATTAACTGCAGAATGCCCTAATTTCTTCTCATGTTATAAAGAGGATTTATGGGATTTGAACTATCACACAGCGCTGTTACGATCAGATGACCACTGTCCATTGGTAGGTTGGGGCAGTAGACAGATTTTAAAAAACAAACAACAAAATAATCATTACTGACAGAGAATGTGTGTCCATTCCTTCTTCACTCTTCTCTCAAGGTACATAACTATGCCCACTTTTTTATTCTGAGTTTATCTCTACTATGAAAGATAACTTGATTGATCTCAAGGAGGTTTAAAAGCAAAAATAGTGCAATGTGAAATACCCAATTATGTCTCTGTAGGTGTTTTGCGGTGGTATTTACAGTAGGGTTTCATGAAATGATTTAAAGCTTTCAGACCATGAGAAGAGCTTAGAATCACTCTTTGTGAACAGTGGAAACAAATCAGAATTAACCAGAGAGATATTGAGATATTGTCTTGATTTCTAAAATATATTTCTGCGAGCAAAGCACTGGGCAAAGTAATCTCTGCTCTCAAGGAAAAGGCTTAGTGTGGACACCTATAAAATCCCCAGCTGTAATAAACCGCAGACATCCAACAAAAAGAACAGCATCATAAGTAGAGCGACATTCATTTCCTTGGGGCAGATCAGCAATTGAGGAAAAAAAAAACAAAAAGAAAACAAACAAACAAAAAAACCCACAAGTCTAGGCATGAGTAAATGTCTCCCTTAAAAATATGTTTTCCATTTAAATGAAGGCATACTTTTTAAGGAAGAGAGATATATAAAGAATAGAACTACTGATTGATATAAGGGGGACAGTAAACATAACACAAAAGCAAATAAAGAGACTAAAACGTCAAATTTGCAGGTGCTTATACGCAGCTATTTCATCTGGTAGTTAGAAAAGACAGATCCATGGTAAAAGGAGTAACTTCTGCCTCTTTGGAAAAGTGAACTCATGATATGCTGATTGCCAATAATTTTGAAGATGGTTTTAGTGCACTTTAAATGTTTGAGTATTGTAAGGCACTTGTTTGTATAAAAAGTTGTTAATCATCTTGCTAGGTATGGGTTTTTTAACTAAGAGTTAAAGGTCACACTTTTGAGTAATATATTTATTGATTAAAACCATATTATAAATTGATTTGCTCTCCTCTCCTTCAACCCAAACTCTAGCTCCAAATATAGTACATGGGACCGGGAGTAAATTAAGTGAAAATAGAAATGTTTATCAGTAACTAAAGAAAAAAGAATACTAACTTACACCTTTTTAAAAAGCAGAATATTATGTTTCTGCCTAAGATGCACACTGAACTGTTATTTAAATAGCCTTTAATTTTATTATTTTACTCCTTCTTTCCTAAGATTCCACATAGAATCACATGCAGAAATCCAAACTAAAAAGAACACCATTTACTTACATTACTGAGGTCTTTTAAAAATTTAGAGAGATTTAGGTATTTACTTCATCCAAAATAAATGCCTGGAGACCTATATGCTCCACAGGAAATAAGCTGAATTCATGTTTACATCAAATACTTGTCAAAACCCTAAACTTGAACCCATTTAACAACACAACTGGTGGTTAACATTTTCTTTTGCATGTCTTTTTGCCTTCTATAGCTATTTTCTTAGCCAGACATGCCTGTATTTTAAAAAGATCAAAGGCTTAACCGAAATAAAGAAAAACTGCATGATTTCACTCTGAGATTCAGTCAAGGCACGGTAAAGGCAGATAACCTACAGCCGGCTTTGATCTTATCAATGTTTATCTGAACTGAAAGGAATACTGGCACACTCAGGATCTTTCCTAGTGATTACAGAATGGTGCCATTTCAATTTAAAATCCACCTAAGGAATTGTTGCAAGAAAGTGCTGCATTTTTCAAGCATCATTTTGCTCCTTTGTTGTTTCAGTTGCACAGTATGTTATGTGTAAGGTCAATATGAGGAAAAACAAGAAGCAAAGTTTATAAATGTGTTCATTTTGTCCCAAAGCCAAGGAAAAAAATGGCAATCTTGGGATTAAAATTGTGCATTGTATTAATTTCCTCTGTTTTTAGTTATAGCATTATCAAGGATTTTTTTTTCTTCCTCTGGCTTTCAGGGGAATTGGGTTTTGTTTTTTTTACATTTGATGTACCATTTAAAGTGTTACTCAGAACTAGCATTAGAATTTCATGGTACTTTCCATTACTTTGTTTTGAAAAATGTTATGGTCAAAATTAAATTCAGTTGTCTTTTAGAAATTAGAATATATCAAGGCAAAGACGTTTCTAAAGGAAAATACTTGAAAAGGATAATTGATAGGTGAATTCACCAATAAGATTAATTCAATTGAAAGTTAATTTACAAATATGTGCACAGTACTCTGTGAAACAGCAGGGAATATCAACATTAAAAAGACAATATTGGGGAGGAGCTTCAAGATGGCGGAAGAACAAGATGTGGAGATCACCTTCCTCCCCACAAATACATAAGAAATACATCTACATGTAGAACAACCCCTACAGAACACTTACTGAACACTGGCAGAAGAACTCAGACCTCCAAAAAGGCAAGAAACTCCCCACGTACCTGGGTGGGGCAAAAGAAAAAAGAAAAAACAGAGACAAAAGAATAGGATGGGACCTGCACCAGTGGGAGGGAGCCATGAAGGAGGAAAGGTTTCCACACACTAGAAGCCCCTTTGCGGGCAGAGACTGCGGGTGGCGGGGGGGGGGAGCTTCGGAGCCGTGGAGGAGAGTGCAGCCACGGGGTGCGAAGGGCAAAGTGGAGAGATTCCCGCACAGAGGATCGGTGCCGACCGGCACTCACCAGCCCGAGAGGCTTGTCTGCTCACCTGCCGGGGCGGGCGGGGCTGGGAGCTGAGGCTCGGGCTTCGGAGCGCTGGGAGAGGACTGGGGTTGGCGGTGTGAGCACAGCCTGAAGGGGGTTAGTGCGCCACGGCTGGCCGGGAGGGAGTCCGGGAAAGAGTCTGGACCTGCCGAAGAGGCAAGAGACTTTTTCTTCCCTCTTTGTTTCCTGGTGCGCGAGGAGAGAGGATTAAGAGCGCTGCTTAAAGGAACTCCAGAGACGGGCGCGAGCCGCGGCTATCAGCGCAGACCCCAGAGATAGGCATGAGACACTAAGGCTGCCGCTGCCGCCACCAAGAAGCCTGTGTGCGAGCACAGGTCACTATCCACACCCCTCTTCCGGGGAGCCTGTGCAGCCCGCCACTGCCAGGGTCCCGGGATCCAGGGACAACTTCCCCGGGAGAATGCACGGCGCACCTCAGGCTGGTGCAACGTCACACTGGCCTCTGCTGCCGCAGGCTCGCCCCGCATCTGTACCCCTACCTCCACCCAGCCTGAGTGAGCCAGACCCCCTGAATCAGTTGCTTCTTTAACCCCGTCATGTCTGGATGGGGAACAGATGCCCTCAGGTGACCTACACTTAGAGGTGGGGCCAAATCCAAAGCTGAACCCCGGGAGCTGTGCAAACAAAGAAAAGAAAGGGAAATCTCTCCCAGCGGCCTCAGGAGCAGCGGATTAAACCTCCACAATCAACTTGATGTACCTGCATCCGTGGAATAGCTGAATAGACAACGAATCATCCCAACTTGAGGCAGTGGACTTTGGAGCAACGATATTTATATATATATTTCCCTTTTGCTCTTTTTGTGAGTGTGTATGTGTATGCTACTGTGTGTGATTTTGTCTATACAGCTTTGCTTTTACCATTGGCCCTAGGGTTCTGTCTGTCAGGTTTGTTTGTGTTTCAGTATAGATTTTAGTGATTGATATCATTGGTGGACTTATTTTTTGGTTTGGTAGCTCTCTTCTTTCTTTCTTCCTTTTTTTTTTTGATTACTTAAATTTTTAAACAATTTTTAATAATTATTTTTTATTTTAATAACTATTCTTTCTTTTCTTCTCTCCCTTCCTTCCTTCCTTCCTCCCTCCTTCCCTCCCTCCCTTCCTCCCTCCCTCCCTCCCTTCCTTCCTTCCTGCCTTCCTTCTTTCTCCCTTTCATTCTGAGACATGGAGATGACAGGGTCGTGGTGCTCTGGTTGGGCAACATGCACGTGCCTCTGACGTGGGAGAGCCGAGTTCAGGATATTGCTCCAAAAGACACCTCCCAGCATCACATAATATCAAACGGCAAAAATCTCCCAGAGATCTCCATCTCAACGCCAAGACCCAGCTCCACTCAACGACCAGCAAGCTACAGTGCTGGACACCCTATGCCAAACAACTAGCAAGACAGGAACACAACCCCACCCATTAGCAGAGAGGCTGCCTAAAATCATAATAAGTCCACAGACACCCCAAAACACACCACCAGACGTGGACCTGCCCACCAGAAAGACAAGATCCAGCCTCATCCACCTGAACACAGGCACTAGTCCCCTCCACCAGGAAGCCTACACAACCCACTGAACCAACCTTAGCTACTGGGGGCAGACACCAAAAACAACGGGAACTATGAACCTGTAGCCTGCGAAAAGGAGACCCCAAACACAGTAAGTTAAGCAAAATGAGAAAACACAGAAAGACATAGCAGATGAAGGAGAAGGTAAAAACCCACCATACCTAACAAATGAAGAGGAAATAGGCAGTCTACATGAAAAAGAATTCAGAACAACGATAGTAAAGATATCCAAAATCTTGGAAATAGAATGGAGAAAAAACAAGAAACGTTTAACAGAGAACTAGAAGAACTAAAGAGCAAACAAACGACGATGAACAACACAATAAATGAAATTAAAAATTCTCTAGAAGGAATCAGTAGCAGAATAACTGAGGCAGAAGAACAGATAACTGACCTGGCAGACAAAAAACTGGAAATAACTACCACAGAGCAGAACAAAGAAAAAAGAATGAAAAGAATTGAGAACAGTCTCAGAGATCTCTGGGACAACATTAAACACACCAACATTCGAACTATAGAGGTCTCAGAAGAAAAAGAGAAAAGAAAGGGACTGAGAAAATATTTGAAGCGATTAGAGTTGAAAACTTCCCTAATATGGGAAAGGAAATAGTTAACCAAGTCCAGGAAGCACAGAGAGTCCCATACGGGAAAAATTCAAGGAGAAACAGGCCAAGACACATATTAATCAAACTATCAAAAATTAAATACAAAGAAAAAATATTAAAAGCAGCAAGGGAAAAACAACAAATAACATACAAGGGAATCCCCATAAGGTTAACAGCTGATCTTTCAGCAGAAACTCTGCAAGCCAGAAGGGAGTGGCAGGACATTTTTAAAGTGATGAAAGGGAAGAACCTACAACCAAGATTACTCTACCCAGCAAGGATCTCATTCAGATTTAACAGAGAAATTAAAAGTTTTACAGACAAGCAAAAGCTAAGAGAATTCAGCACCACCAAACCAGCTTTACAACAAATGCTAAAGGAACTTCTCTAGGCAGGAAACACAAGACAAGGAAAAGACCTACAATAAAAAACCCAAACCTTAAGAAAATGGTAATAGGAACATACATATCAATAACTACCTTAAATGTAAATGGATTAAATGCTCCAACCAAAAGACATAGACTGGCTGAATGGATAGAAAAACAAGACCTGTATATACGCTGTCTACAAGAGGCCCACTTCAGACTTAGGGACACATACAGACTGAAAGTGAGGGGATCAAAAAGATATTCCATGAAAATGGAAATCAAAGGAAAGTTTGATTGCAATTCTCATATCAGACAAAATAGACTTTAAAATAAAGACTATTACAAGAGACAAAGAAGGACACTACATAATGATCAAGGGATCGATCCAAGAAGAAGATATAACAATTGTAAATATCTATGCACCCAACATGGGAGCACCGCAATACATAAGGCAAATACTAACAGCCATAAAAGGGGAAATCGACAGTAACACATTCATAGTAGGGGACTTTAACACCCCACTTTCACCAATGGACAGATCATCCAAAATGAAAGTAAATAAGGAAACACAAGCTTTAAATGATACATTAAAAAAGATGGACTTAATTGATATCTATAGGATATTCCCTCCAAAAACAACAGAATACACTTTCTTCTCAAGTGCTCATGGAACATTCTCCAGGATAGATCATATCTTGGGTCACAAATCAAGCTTCGGTAAATTTAAGAAAATTGAAATCTTATCAAGTATCTTTTCCAACCACAACGCCATGAGACTAGATATCAATTACAGGAAAAGATCTGTAAAAAATACAAACACATAGAGGCTAAACAATACACTACTTAATAACCAAGAGATCACTAAAGAAATCAAAGGAAATCAAAAAATACCTAGAAACAAGTGACAATTAAAACATAATGACCCACAACCTATGGGATGCCACAAAAGCAGTTCTAAGAGGGAAGTTTATAGCTATACAAGCCTACCTCAAGAAACAAAAAACATCTCAAATAAACAACCTAAACTTACACCTAAAGCAATTAGAGAAAGAAGAACAAAAAACCCCCAAAGTTAGCAGAAAGAAAGAGATCACAAAGATAAGATCAGAAATAAATGAAAAAGAAATGAAGGAAATGATAGCAAAGATCAATAAAACTAAAAGCTGGTTCTTTGAGAAGACAAACAAAATTGATAAACCATTAGCCAGACTGATCAAGAAAAAAAGAAGACTCAAATCAATAGAATTAGAAATGAAAAAGAAGCAACAACTGACACTGCAGAAATACAAAGGATCCTGAGAGATTACTACAAGCAACTATATACCAATAAAATGGACAACATGGAAGAAATGGACAAATTCTTAGAAAAGCACAACCTTCCGAGACTGAACTAGAAAGAAATAGAAAATATAAACAGACCAGTCACAAGCCCTGAAATTGAAATTGTGATTAAAAATCTTCCAACAAACGAAAGCCCAGGACCAGACAGCTTCACAGGTGAATTCTATCAAACATTTAGAGAAGTGCTAACACCCATCCTTCTCAACCTCTTCCAAAATATAGCAGAGGGAGGAGTACTCCCAAACTCAATCTATGAGGCCACCAGCACCCTGATACCAAAACCAGACAAAGATGTCACAAAGAAAGAATACTACAGGCCAATATCACTGATGAACATAGATGCAAAACTCCTCAACAAAATACTAGCAAACAGAATCCAACAGCATATTAAAAGGATCATACACCATGATCAAGTGGGGTTTATCCCAGGAATGCAAGGATTCTTCAAAATATGCAAATCAATCAATGTGATACACCATATTTACAAACTGAAGGATAAAAATCATATGATCATCTCAATAGATGCAGAAAAAGCACTCGACAAAATTCAAAACCCATTTATGATTAAAAACCCTCCAGAAAGTAGACATAGAGGGAACTTACCTCAACATAATAAAGCCCACATATGACAAACCCACAGCCAACATTGTCCTCAATGGTGAAAAACTGAAACCATTTCCACTAAGATCAGGAACAAGACAAGGTTGCCCACTCTCACCACTATTATTCAACATTGTTTTGGAAGTTTTAGCCCCAGCAATCAAATTAGAAAAAGAAATAAAAGGAATCCAAATTGGAAAAGAAGAAGTAAAACTCTCACTATTTGCAGATGACATGATAGTATATATATAGAATCCTCAAGATGCTACCAGGCAACTACTAGAGCTAATCAATGAATTTAGTAAAGTAGCAGGATATAAAATTAATGCACAGAAATCTCTGGCATTTCTATATACTAATGATGAAAAATCTGAAAGTGAAATTAAGGAAACACTCCCATTTACCATTGCAACAAAAAGAATAAAACACCTAGGATTAAAGCTACCTAAGGAGACAAAAGACCTGTATGCAGAAAACTATAAGACACTGATGAAAGAAATTAAAGATGTTACAAACAGATGGAGAGACATACCATGTTCTTGGATTGGAAGAATCAACACTGTGAAAATGACTAAACTACCCAATGCAATCTACAGATTCAGTGCAATCCCTATCAAACTACCAATGGCATTTTTCACAGAACTAGAACAAAAAATTTCACAATTTGTATGGAAACACAAAAGACTCTGAATAGCCAAAGCAACCTTGAGAAAGAAAAACGTAGCTGAAAGAATGAGGCTCCTGACTTCAGACTATACTACAAAGCTACAGTAATCAAGACAGTATGGTACTGGCACAAAAACAGAAATATAGATCAATGGAGCAGGATACAAAGTCCAGAGATAAACCCACGCACATATGGTCACCTTATTTTTGATAAAGGAGGCAAGAATACACAATGTAGAAATGACAGCCTGTTCAATACGTGGTGCTGGGAAAACTGGACAGCTACATGTAAAAGAATGAAATTAGAACACTCCCTAATACCATACACAAAAATAAACTCAAAATGGATTAAAGACCTAAATGTTAAGGCCAGACACTATCAAACTCTTAGAGGAAAACATAGGCAGAACACTCTATGACAAAAATCACAGCAAGATCTTTTTTGACCTACCCTCCTAGAGAAATGGAAATAAAAACAAAAATAAACAAATGGAACCTAATGAAACTTAAAAGCTTTTGCACAGCAGAGGAAACCATAAACAAGATGAAAAGACAACCCTCAGAATGGGAGAGAATATTTGCAAATGAAGCAACTGACAAAGGGTTCATCTCCAAAACTGACAAGCAGCTCATGCAGATCAACATCAAAAAAAAACAAACCACCTAATCCAAAAATGGGCAGAAGACCTAAATAGACATTTCGCCAAAGAAGATATACAGATTGTCAAGAAACACATGAAAGTATGCTCAACATCACTAATCATTAGAGAAATGCAAATCAAAACTACAATGAGGTATCACCTCACACCGGTCAGAATGGCCATCATCAAAAAATATACAAACAGTAAATGCTGGAGAGGGTGTGGAGAAAAGGGAACCCTCTTGCACTGTTGGTGGGAATGTAAATGGATACAGCCCCTATGGAGAACAGTATGGAGGTGCCTTAAAAAACTAAAAATAGAACTACCATATGACCCAGCAATCCCACTACTGGGCATATACCCTGAGAAAACCATAATTCAAAAAGAGTCATGTACCACAACTTTCATTGCAACTCTATTTACAATAGCCAGTACATGGAAGCAACCTAAGTGTCCATCGACAGATGAAAGGATAAAGAAGATTTGGCACATATATACAATGGAATATTACTGAGCCACAAAAGGAAATGAAATTGATTTATTTGTAGTGAGGTGGATGGACCTAGTCTGTCATACGAGTGAAGTCAGAAAGAGAAAAACAAATACCGTCTGCTAACACATATATATGGAATCTAAAAAACAAAACAAAACAAAACAAAATGGTCACAAAGAACCTAGAGGCAGGACGGGAATAAAGACGCAGACCTACTACAGAATGGACTGAGGACATGGGGAGGGGAAGGGTAAGCTGGGACAAAGTGAGAGAGTGGCACGGACATATATACACTACCAAATGTAAAATAGCTAGCTAGTGGGAAGCAGCCACATAGCACAGGGAGATCAGCTCAGTGCTTTGTGACCACCTACAGGGGTGGGATAGGGAGGGTGAGATGGAAGGAGACGCAAGAGTCAAGAGATATGGGGATATATGTATATGTACAGCTGATTCACTTTGTTGTAAAGAAGAAACTAACACACCATTGTAAAGCAATTATACTCCAATAAAGATGTTTAAAAAAAAGACAATACTCTTTCATAATAGATGAGAGAGAAGTCATTAACTAACCGCCCCCCCCAAAAAAAAAAAGAAAAAGAAAAAGCAGAGCAAGGTGAATACTAGATCACTCCACACAAGGTGAGTGCTAGATTACTACATATACAGCAAAGGCTGTGTGATCACGGGAGATGCTACTTAATTTCAAAAGTGTTTAAAGACATGTTCATGGAAGGCATAACACTGAATTTTCTGAGCTGAGTTTCAGGTCGGGATAGGCAATTCCATGTGGTCAGATGGTTTAAATAAATGCAAGTTAAAAAGTATGGCTATGCTCATGAAACAATGAATTCCATGTGACTGTGACACTGAGAACTGGTGTGAACATGGAAGAGAAGACTGCGGGTGAAGGAAAGGCATGTGCATGTGGACTGGTAATTGGTATCTACAATGTGCCAAGCATCATAATTTTCTTTCTAAGCCATGAAGAGATTGTAGAGATTTCTGAGTAGACAAGACACATAATCAGATATTTATGTTTCAGAAAAGTTAATTACAGCAAAATGTAGGAAATATTGGAAGAAATAAAGATTGTATGGTGAACTTAGAAATAAATTTTTTTTTATTGAAGTATGGTTGATTTACAATAATGCTTTAGTTTCAGGTGTGCAGCATAATGATTCAGTTTTGTTTTTCATTTTTTGCAGATTATATTCCATTATATGTTAGTACAAGATATTGGGTATAATTCCCTGTGCTATACAGTAAATCCTTATTGCTTATCTATTTTATGCATAGTAGTTTGTATCTGTTAATCCCATACTTCTAATTTGTCCCTCCCCCCTCATCCCTTTCCCCTTTGGTAATCATAAGTTTGTTTTCTATATCTGTGAGTCTGTTTCTGTTTTGTATATAAGTTCATTTGTATTATATTTTAGATTCCATATATAAGTGATGTCAAACAGTATTTCTTTTTCTCTGTATGACTTATTTCACTCAGCATAATATTCTCTAGGTCCATCCATGTTGCTGCAAATGGCAATATTTCATTCTTATTTATGGATGAGTAATGTTCCATTGTGTGTATATACACACACAATCTTCTTAAGACCATTGTCTGTTGGAGTGCACTTGGGTTGCTTCCATGTCTTCATTATTGTAAACAATGCTGCTATGAACACTGGGGTCCATGTATCTTTCGAAACTAGAGTTTTCATAGTTTCTGGATATATACCAAGGAGTGATATTGCTGGATCACATGGTAGCTCTAGTTTTAGTTTTTTAAGGAACCACCATACTGTTTTCCATAGTGGCTGAACCAATTTACATTCCCACCAGCAGTGTAGGAGGGTTCCCTTTTCTCCACACCTTCCCCTTAATTTATTATTTGTAGACTTTTTGATGATAGCCATTCTGACTGGTGGAGGTGATACCTCATTGCTGCTCTGAACCATTTAGTACAGGCAATTTTTATTTATTTACTTAGAGCATACGCACTAGTTTTTCTTGAATATGTTTAGTTATAATATCTGTCAAGCAGTTTTTGAATGAGCGTGTAGCAGTCTGCATTCCCACAACTAGTATATGAGAGTTTGGTTGCTCCATATTCTTGACAACACATAGTTTTGTCCATCTTTCTAATTTTAGCCATTCTAATGGATAGTCATGTCTCAGTGTGGTTTTAATTTTAATTTTCCTTTACATTACATTAATTTTCTTATAGTTTACATGTTATTATCCATCATTTAACTTTCAATCTATATATGTTCTTAAGTGGGTCTCTTATAAAAAGTATAAGAGACTTATACTCGACTTACACTCACAGGAGTTCTCACCTCGCAGCTGCACAACCTGGAGGAGTGGCTGCGCCTGGGCCTGGCCTAGTGCGAGCAGAGCAAGAAACTCCTCACCAAGCAGGCCAGTGAGATCAAGTTACTCAAGGAAGAGTGTAAATGCAGGAAAAAGTTGATTTCCACCCAGCAGCTGATGATTGAGGCCAAAGCCAGGTATTACCAGTGCCGTTTTCGTGACAAGGTCTTTATGAACCAAGCTTTTCTACAAAGTCATATTCAGTGCTGCCACCCTGAAGATTCCCATCTTGCAGAGTATAAGACAAGGGTACAGACTGACAAGCTCCAGAATAAGACCGCCACGTTGAAGGAGCTCACCAAGTGTCAGCTAGAGGCTGCACAGCATGGCCATGCAGTCAGATTCTCTAAGGAATATGAAATGTAGAAAACAAAAGAGGAAGAATTTCTGAAGTTATTCGATAGATGGAAAGAAGAAAAGGAGAAACTAGTGGATGAAATGGAAAAAGTCAAGGAAATGTTTATGATGGAGTTTAAAGAACTAACTTCGAAGAATTCAGCATTAGAATAGCAATTGTCAGAAGTCCAGAAGTCCAAAATGCAGATCAAGTCAGGCATAGGCACGTTAAAAGATGCAAATGAGTTTAAAGAAGAACGTCCTCAGCAACCCCAGGATTTCCAAAATGTGATGCAACTTCTTGATAGTCAGGAAAGCAAGTGGACAGCTTGAGTTCAGGCTCTTCATCAAGAACACAAGAAAGAGAAAAGCCGGCTCCTGTCACATATAGAGAAACTTCGAAGCCTAATGATAGATGATCTAAATGCAAGTAATGTATTCTACAAGAAAAGGATAGAAGAGCTAGGGCAGAGGCTCCAGGAGCAGAAAGAGCTGATCATCACTCAGAGACAAAAGATTAAAGAGTTTACCAGTAAACCATTAAACAGTGTCAGTGAAGCCAGAGGGAATCCTTTAACCTGGCAAACTTTTGAATCTAAGCCAACTACCCCAACTGTACCTATGAATACCCCAGCACCACAGACTTTGGATGCTAAGTCAAGTCTAACAATGGCACATGAACAGGCATTCTCATTGCACATACTGGAACGAATAGAAGAACTTTCAGAAGAAGAAAAAGGAAAGGAAAATGAACAGAAATTAAATAACAAGATACATTTAAGGAAAACTGAAGAATAACCCTTCCCTCGCTAAGGAAATAAGAACAGTCTTGGAGGAGAGTTTGGTGGAGTTACTGGAAACCTTGGGGATTAATGCAGATATATGTGGTTTTCCAAGTGACCACTTGAATAGAGTGCTAAGAACCATAGTATCAGCAAGACATGAGCGGGAATGACAAGTACCTAACATTCAGCAAATTCATGAATTCCTTGAATGTCAGGTCACCTGTAAAATTGAGGAGAGAACACTACTGTCCACAGACAGGTACAGTGCTTCTCAAGTGGACACCCTTTCACCTGGAGAAATACCCAAAGCAATACATCTTCCTCCCAAAAGCAGACAGTTGGTTAGACAAAGACCTGTTTTTACTGATAGGACATCTGTTACAAAAGTTAAGAAAAATATCACAGAAGATCATTTTCCCAGAAAGTCTTCAACTACTGTGACCCCTCCCTTCAGTTCAGAGGAAGAGCTGGACGATGAGGACCTCATCCAGGCCTATGCCTCGCCAGACTTACTTCCTGTGCTGTCATCTAAAAGCAACAAGAGTAGCTTTGGAAGGAGCACTGTCAAAAGTGACACTGACTGGACTGAGGGAGGTGAACTTAAGGACTCTGATATTTCTCCCAAGCCCACAGGAACCTCCATTAAAACATTAACTGGAAAAGTTGAAAAGACAGTTTCAAATCACAGAAATGTGAATAAGCCAGTTGGTGGGCTTAATGTTGCAGAGGCGTTCATCAAAAAAGAACAAAAAGATCTAAAGTGTGCAGATGTGGACGATGATGACTGGGACATATCATCCTTAGAGGAAGAGAAATCTTTGGGGAGAAGAATTGGAAGAGAACAGAAGGAACCTCCACCTGTGAAGAATGAGTCAAATTCTACTTAAGTGCCAAGTGCCTGGGGTGCAACTAACCTGAAAGGGCCAAAGGGAGAAGGACCTCAGGATGAATCCAGCACACTGAAAAGCAGCTTAGTAACCAAGACTGATTGGAGTGACTCTTCAGATGTGTGACTGTCACCCCACGCATCAGGAGGCCCTTCCAGACGCCAGCAGTATTGCAGTAGCGCAGTATTTCAGTACTGCCTACACGACTCTGATGCTCCTGCTTGGCAGTATCTCCTACAATAACAAGGAAGCTGACTCTCAAAGAACAAGAGTCCCTTTTGTGGCACCTAATGCAGTTATTAAAAAACAAACTGTCAACAGTATTTTGAAGGATATAAAGGTGTTTAAGACTGCTGCTGCTTAAAAATAATGTGTCACTGAAGTCATAAAAAGCTTTTCTTCAGAACGGTACTCTAGTGTTTAAGTGTATTTTTTTCAACTAATTTTTAAGTGAATTTTTTTTAAAACTTATAGCAGGTTTTGGTTTCAATTAAAACCTTTTCTTATATCTTTCTTATGTATGTTGTCATGTTGGAAGTGTTTCATTATAAAGTTCTGTTAGTATCCTTAAAATTGAATTAGTGGAATCAGTGAAATCTTAAGAGTAGATTGCTTATTTTTCATATAGAAGTAAGTTTAGAGTTATAAAAATATAACTAGGCCATGTTAGATAACTACATTTTCCATAAGTACTTTTACCATATGCAGCTTTGAGCCATTATAAGCATGTTGTTTTATTTTAGAACTTTAAAAACTTTCTGTGGCATCATCTTTACCTTGGATATGTTATGAATAAAATGTAGCCAGTTTAAACGTCAGTTGTTATCATACTATGAACAGAATAGATTGAGTCAATACTGAATTCATATATGTCTGTAGTTTTTTTCACTTTTTAAAAATGCCCAACCCATATTCTAAAATACCTCAAAACTAAGTTAGTTTTATTCTTAACAATGACATTGTCAACAGTCAGAAAGTTCATATAAACTGTTTTCTGCATTTTTCATACTTTGTGGTACTATATGTACTCTGTTTCCCAAAAAAAGTAACATTTTAACTAAATGGTTTGTTGGATTTTGGATCTTTCTTCATGTTGTCAACCTTTCAAGTAAAGCCCTCCATTACAAAAAGAAAAAGTATAAAAATTAGGTCTTTTTCAAGTTAATGAAAATCACTCTAGTTGGAGAATTTGGTCCATTTATATTTAAAATAATTACTGATTTGGCTGAAATTAAGTCTGCTATCTTGTTATCTGGCTATTCCATCTGTTCTTTATCTTTTTTTATCTGGCTATCCCATCTGTTCTTTGTTTATCTTTTTCTATCTTCTTTTAATCAACTTTTTATTATTCCCCTTTACCTTCTTTATTGGCTTTTTAACTATATATTTTTGTAGTATATTTCTGGTGGTTAGCAATTTGCAGCTTCATAAATAATGTAAGACTTTTAATATTATAATTTTATATACCCTTCAATCCTTTCCTATTAATATTGCCATATATTTTACTTCTACATATATTATAAATCCATCAACATATTGATATCACTAATTGCTTTAAAACGTTAGTAACCTTTCTTGTTTTTTAACATGTATTTCTATCCTTTGTGGAGAACTAGCAGGTAGGCAGGGAGAACTAACTCTGTTCTGCATATAGGGATTCTATGAATTCCAAGCCTATGAGTGATCCTTCTTGACAGAAACAAATTTCCTCCACCCATGAAAGGCCTGCTTCTCTGCCAGCACAGGCTCAGACTTGGCAACACTCCCAGCTGCCCTAGACTGCTGACCCTCTTGGAAGGGCTTGTTTTTCGCTAGAATTTATTTCCTTTAGATCTCTTTGCATCCAAAGCTCTTCAGTGTGTTGAAAAAATATGATGTTTTTAGTCTATCTTTTTATTTTTTACAGTAGGAACAATGTAATAGGATGTGGAAACATAAATGTTTTATATAAACTATTTATATCATGACTTTTATGCAAAATATTCAAGTAGTATTGAATTCTGTCAAAATATTACTATTAGTTATGAAGGATACATGGTAACTTCATAAAAAACTCCAAGTTTAGTGATATATTCAAGATACACAATGTATAGTCATTTATCAGAATGTTTACATGATTACCATAAGGAATAAATGTTGTATGTCCACAAATATCTCAAAATTCTTCTTAGGATAGAATATGGTAACATATGTAAAATACTTTGCAAATTATACAAGCTTTGTGCGTGCAAATTATTATAGTGAACTACAATAAAATGCTAATTACTTTTGGAAATGAGGATAGATATGACATAGGAGGTCTTTATGGGACTGAAGATTTTATATATAAATACACACATACACAGCTGACCCTTGAACAATGTGGGGTTTAGAGGTGCCAACCCTCTGCAAAGCTGAAAATCCATGTATAACTTTACAATCAGCCCTCATATTCGAGGTTCTACATTCACGGATTCAACCAATCAGGGTCATGTAGTACTATAACATGTATTTATTTTAAAAAATCCACATATAAATGGACCTGTACAGTTCAAACCCATATTGTTCTATATATAGAGGGAGACAGAGAGAGAGAAAGAGAAACAGAGACAGAGAGAGACTGAGGCAGAGGAAAGAATAGTTACTATGTCCCAGGCATTGATTTATGCTTGTTACACAAACTAATTCACCCTTAGCACAATCTAATCTCAGAGACAGGTACCATTATTTTCCCCATTTTACAAATAAGAAAAATGAACAGAGGTAACTTATGCAACTTGCCTAAGATCATATAACTAGAAACTGAGAAAAAGGATTTAATCTAACTGTAGAGCTGTCTCTATCAATCATTCTGCTATACTTTCTAAAGTTCTTTCTGGCTCTGAGAGCCTATGATTTTATAATGAAAAACAAAATAAGTTAACCTAAGATATAAAAAAAAATCCCTTATTGAGTATAAAAGGTGAGAAATGAAGGGAGAGAAAGAAACAATAGAAGGGATTCCCTATAACTTCTAATACTAAAGGCACATAAACACACACACAAGCGTGCACACACACACACACACACACACACACACACAAAATCCCAAGTCATGATCAAAATGAAATTTTCATTTCATCTGAATCCTTCCAATTACAGCTTGAATATCCCTGAAGGCCACACCTGAGAATAACACTTTAAAAAAAAAGGACAGTACCTACACAAATATGTACTTTGTACATATACAAGGTATATAGTTCTTTTTATTAAAATAGAGATAAAAAATTAAAAAGAAAAACACAGCAGGGTCCTCAGGAGGATCTTGAGCTGATATTTAGCATTCAAATTATACACAGAGCTATAAGACATCTGAAATGAGTAAAGAAACCAGAGAAATGAAACATTAAACCTTTTAAAAGACACAGTTTAAGAAATCAGGGCCAGTTTGTCTAGGGTACCATATTAAGGATAGAATCTGTTATTGCCATCAAGACAATTACACTGAGAACACTCTAGTTATTCTTCATCTTTCATGAAGGAATATGACATGAATTGTTTAGGTCAAATTTCAGGAAGATTTGTTTAACAGTAGAGTAAGTTACCAAAAAAATTTGTGAATTTATACACAGTTGTCCTGCCTGATCCATAAAGACAAAACATGGGTGAGCAGATAGGAGTTCAGTTTTGCAATGAGTTACCAGAGACCACAGATACAATAAAGATGGATAGATGTGGAAAAAGGACAAACGCATGCTCAGTTATTATTACCTTTGAATTGAAAGGCTAAAAACATCTTAATTCACAAGACTTTATGATTAACTTAAATTATTAAAAATGAGCATTTTTTTTCCCCTCGGGTTAGTGGCTCAGTGTTTGCCCTAAAAATTTTCAAACTCCCCATTTTATAGTGTAAAAGTTCTACTGATATGTGAAGTTACTACATTCACTCAGGCCTAACCAGGACCACAAAGGTAAAGGGAAGAACTAGCTGTAGCTCTGCATAATAAATGAAGAGGAATATCAAGTTAACACGAGAGGTTTGGAGCGGAAACATGGGAGACCTAGATACGGAGATGAAAATGGGAGAAAGGTGTAGATAAGAAATTCCAAGAATACATTGTTAGAATTGGGCTGGAGAAATTCCTTCCGATGGGAATAAATGAGGAAATTCAGGACAGTGGTGTCAAAATCTGTACGTACCTATGAATGTGTGTAAGAATATTTTGCTACCCTCGTTTGATATAATTCTCTCATCTCCTCCACGTAACAGCCTTGAATGAATGGTGCTTGGGGTGTGATGGGAGCAGAAATGAACTCCCTGCCAGAGTGAACTGAGGTGGAAAAAATTCAAGTTGCTCTGGGGCAGAGAGAGGAAGAGCATTCTTTCTCCTACTCCCCAGTGCCTTACAAATACATTGTTATTCTGAAAGCAAATGCATTAGGCATATAAAATTTTTGGTACGGGTTGGGTTTTGTAGGGAGCATTCCTGTTATCCACAGGAATTAAAACTCAGTATACTTGTCCCCTGCCCTGTAGGACAGTTAGGTGTGTAGGAGATACACATTTTTGCTTGAACAAAGGAAAAGCACAGGGATAAGAATACAAAGTTTATGGTTTTAATTGTCAGTTCTTGCTGTTAATACACACTAACTTTTTATAAACATATAATTTGTTAGGGCCACGGTCTCCTTGACTGTAGAATAAAATATTTTAAACTTAGAATTTAAAAGATGACTTTATATGCATGTCAATTTGACCTTCAAAATAAACTTTGGAGTTGTGCGAATCCCCCCAGAACAGGTTATCATTAACCCATTGTACAGATGTGAAATAACATCTGGGAAGCTAAGAGATTTGAGCATATTCCATAGCTAATATGAAATAGGGCTGGGAAGGCTAGGACTCTTCACTCCTGGTTCTCTGATTATAAGTCCACTTTTGTTTATGCATTGCCCAATTTCTCTGCACTCTTTAAAATTTACCTAGTGCTATCACACGGAGAATTGCTGCTAGCAAGTTCAGTTAATTAAACAGGTTTTGTAATTCCATTGAGAAGTTCTAACAGCAATTGAAGATTTTATATTTCCATTCAAGTCTCCGTTTATTCTATAAAAATAATTATACTGAAAACCTACCAGGTTTTCATGAACCACTCTGAATCTACTTTTTGTTCCTTATCATTGCCACTTACCAACCACGACTTGACTGCCTTAAAAATCTACATGGTACCTTATGTGCGTATTCCTTTGCACACACTATGCTTTCCATCACAAAAGGTCTTCTCCTGATTCATGTGAATTCTTACTCATTATCCAAAACTGACCTGAATATCAATCCCCGCAGAAGCCCTTTCTAATCTTAGTGATTCCTGGAAAAGTCAACCATTCCCTCATCTGAGCTGCTATTTTATCTGAAGCAAAATTCTATTCTTGACCTTAATATATGGTACCTTATTTGCCTACAGGTCTGGTTTTGTGAGCAGGGACCATATTGTATCCTCAAAACTTGGAGTAGTACATTAGTGAAGGGCTCCTACTGGAGTCTCAATAAATGTTGATTACATTGAATTGAATTGAAATACTCCAGATTTTAGCATAGAACTTAAAATTCTCATATTCCAGTAATATTCAAATTAGAACCTTTACTGAGTCAGCAACATATACTATCATGACACATACTGCAAAATGATGTTATGATTTAAACTTGAATTACAAATTAAACTCAAATTTTAAAAGTACTTGTTTCATCGAAATTCAGGGATCCCACAATAGCCCCAATATGTAGGCCATTTTAGATGAACGGTACAGAGAAGCTTCAGAACACTTTAACCTATTCAACTTGCCACAGATCCAGTGTTTCTCAACCCTTCTCAAAACAAAAGGTTGCGTGGTCTTAGTGCTGAAGATGATAAATGTATGCAGAAAACACGGGGCAAAGTAGGATGGTGCTCTAGCTCTGTCTTTCCACTGACCCATCTCTCAGCAATTTTCACCGCCAGACAGAAGGAAGCACCTCTGCCTGTTTCCTTTCGCTGTATAAACAATGCGTGGAAGGAGTCCCTTACCTTCTCTGCTGTGTCACTTTTTTTTCAGCTCAATTTGTCTAATTAGAATCATTGAGAAGAAATGTAAAGTTTTCATAAAATAGAGGCATAAGTCTCATAGGTGTGCGCAAAACAGAACAAAATCTATGTATATTCAAATTTTTTATATTAGGAAGATCTTATTGTAATAAAAATGATGCTTGTCAAGTCTTGATCTTAAGGAAATTTTTCATCTTGGGTCTAGGACAAGAGATTATGTGATGGTTCTGAGATTATCCTCGTGGCTCTGTCCAGGCCTCCCCAACATGGAGAGCACCGCCGGGGTGGGAGCCCCAGCCTCAGCCAATTCACGGAAACAGCTTTTCACTCAATGGTATATACAGGTAAGTAAACATAGACACACACGCACACATTATATTTTATCATTTCCAGAGGCTTTTTCTAGTCATAGTTACTGTGATGTTGTTCAAAGTTTACTGGGCAGGGAACACACATGGTTACCTTTTCAACCTTTCTAATTTTTATTGGATCCTAAGCTCCCACGTCTTGGCCTTCAGGCATTTTTCTTGTTAAAGCCCTCCTACCTTCCAGTCCAACAAAGACCAAAGACTTCGGATATGAATTTTTTAAAGTAACCACTGGAGAAGAGGCTTCAATTACATTGGCCCAACCAGCAATCTGTGGAAGTGCACGCGAATTGCTCAGAGACAATGTCCTGCCTTTTACCTTGCAGTCACGAGTTGGAGTCAAGCAGAGATTAACAGTGTCCAAGGGTTGTTATCATCTGGTGATCACTTGGGAGCTGAGATGAAATAAATTGCTAGTATCTTGCATCTACTTGCTGAGGTTGCCTGGTTCACGCTATTTGGGGGACCAGAGCCAAATCTTAGCTGCAGTGGGTACTCTAAATAGAAGTCTCTGTGCAAAGAGCAAATTCTAAATAAACCACATATTATACTTCTTCTTGAATTAATGGAAGATATCCTCTCAGACAAGGTTGGAAGTAAGCTGGGGAGCTGTGAGTGTGGGAAATGGGCAAAGTCTGCTATTCAAGACGAAAGGCCTCTAAGTATTTAAATTTAAATTCTATCCTGGGTCCTCTACAGGAGATAAATACCATCTGGTCTTGAATTCCTCTCCTGGATAGCACAGTCTGACTCAGTCAGAAGGTCCCACCTCCCTTATCTATTGTTTCGTCCACTTTGACAGTCATTAAACTTTAAGGAAAATGGAAAACTTTTCAAAAGAAAAATTTGGGAACCTAGGCATGGTTGGAATGTGCACAAGCATTTACATATGTGCAGAGAGAGAAGAGAGAAGCAATTCACATTAAATTTTCTGAATGTTTAATTAGGGCCAGATAATATTTTGTTATTATTGTTGTTATTGTTTTATTTTGATTAAAGAAGCTTTTGGGTATGAATCATTAAAGTATTTGCCTATATCTTCTACTTGACATTTCATGCATAGATACTATTAAAATAAATCTTGTCTACTTCATTTATTAATTTAATGTGTTATACATAAACTGACTCGTGGATAATAATTCAAAAAGGCCTAACTAGGCAGAACTTAGAAATAAAAGGGACTTCTAAGATTATTTTGTTTAAAGAAAATTCAAGGTTTCTAAAAGTTAAGGGTAGATTGAAATTTACAGGGCTGCCATCTTGTCCAATTGTTACAAAGAACTACAAAAGTTTCCGTCTCCAAGTTCATCCTTCATTTGCAACCTATGCATCATAAAAACCAATGGCTCTTAATTTTGGGTGGTTACAAGCGCTTTTGGGAATTTGGTGAAAGCTATGGATCTTCTGCCCAGAAAAAATACACTTAACACACAAACAAAAGAAATTTTCACCCAACTGAGGGAATGCCCCCATCTTCTAAAATCTATCCATGGACAACCATCCCCCAAAGGGTATTTGAACCACAGGTTAAGAATTCCTGAAAAAGATTATCAGCTCAGGCAACTTCCAGTAAGAGTGCATACTCCACATCTTTATCAATGCATATGAAGAAAAGAAAAAAAGGCAAGAAAGCAATGTGCTCTCTTAAAATGGGCAGAAATCAAGATTATTGGTTTAAGTAACCCAATTATTTGTCCTTGAAAATGGTGAATACATGTTTGTACCAAGTTTTCCACCTCTCCTCCATCTCAAAATTAGAGGGCCTTACAGTATGATCAATTTTAAGACCAAACAAGGCTATGATTTTGGTAAAAGAAAACTAACAAACAGACTGAGTTCCTGTAAGCCTTCTAAGGCTTCAAGAGGCCAACTCAGATGAAAACTAAAAATAGGATCAACTTAATCAGCAAGAGCTGTTGAAAAATGAATTTCAGTTAGAGGCTTGGATCAATTTAAAATTTAAAAAATTAACGTGATTCTTCTGTCCAAAATTACATTTCATTTTAGACATATATTATGTCTATACGTTAGATATATATGTTGGACATATATATATATATATATATATAATTGCCCAAAATATCTGCTTCCCATTAAAAAAAAATCTTACCACTTCCACAGCAGTAAGAATGGATGAAAATTTCCAACTAAGCATAACTCAAAAGTTATCAAATTCGTTTAGATTAGTGGCCAAGAAGAACTCGGGGGACAGCTTTACATGTGCAGCCTTAGAGTCCAAAACTCTAACTCAAAATTCATTTTAGACCATTTCGTTACTCAGTCGTCAAAACGTACCTCAACCCGGAGTATCTCGCTGCTCCACGAACCAGCAGCGGGCAAGGCCTCGAGTTGCAACGGGAAGCCACTACCAGCCAGCGGCCCGAGCCCTCGGCCCCGGGGGAGTGCACTTCCGGGACGCCGGGTGGGGGCACTTCCGGGACTCCGGACGGTGCCGGCTATGCCTCATGCACACTCGGTTCCGGATTGCTAGCCCAGGCCCGGCGCCGGAGGCAGGGGTTACGCCAGGTCGTGGGCTCTAAGAACAAGCCTGATTCAGTTCCCGCGTCTCTCACCACGAGAAGTTTGAGGGAGGAAATTTGGACTTTGGAGTCGGCCCAGCATGGGGCTGCGGTCCAGGCCTGCGGCGAGAAGAGCGCCCGGGTCGCCCTTGACCCAGGGGAGTCGTTGCCTCCCGGCGTTGTTACGATCCTCGTAAAGACCAGGTATGTGGTGGGAAAAGGAGGAGCACGCTAACCGCGGGCTCCCGGGCCTCCCCTGCATCCGCGAGGAGGCGCACTGCCCGGTGGAACACGCGGCGCCAGCTGCGGCCTGGACCCTGGCTCGGGGCACCGTGGGTTTGAGGCCCACTTCTGGGGCTGGTGCACGTGGGCGGCTTGGGTTGCGGGGTCATACTCTCAATGTCCCACGCAGCTGGTCTGTGAGCTGCCTCTCAGCCACCCCAGTGACTCCCGGCCGCGCTTTGTACTCTCTCCGCGCTCTGCATTCGCAGAATGACCTTGACCCAGGAATGCCAGCCCTGGGCTTTGGGAGTCTTCCGCTTAGGGTGAAAGGTGGGGATGGAGAATGGGAACCCGGTGCACTTGGCATATTTTTCGTTGAAACCCGGAACCCACTCCCTCCCTGGTGCCACAGCCGAACCTGGCCTCCCAGGCGGGGTGCGGGTAGGAGGTGGGGGGCTCGATCTGCCCTAATCGTAAATCATCTGTCTGTATGACTGACCTCGATCTATTTCCAAACAAAAGGGTTAAGCTTTGAAACAACCTAAGTAGTTGTTGATGAGAAAAATGTAAGCGTTAGGTAACTAGAATTGTTAAAAATGAATTTCTCGAATGTGGGGTGTGATTTTATGGTAAGATACTAGGGTCTGTAAATGTAATGACACCCATTAAGCAAGGGTGCTTAAACAGCATTAAGCAAGGGAAAAGGAGCCCAGTTTTGAATACATACACACTGTTGTCTGGTATCCATTAGTTGTTTAATGTCTGGCCTGAATGACTAGTCCTAGTTATAAATCTGCAGCTAAAATTCTGTTCATTTTGGCCAAGGAACTGTATGTGGCACATAACAAAAGTTTGATGTTAGCATTATTATAACTTTATTAATATAATCAATATAATATTATTCAACATGTCCTGAAAATACAAGATACTAGTTAATTCTCCATATAAACTGAAAATAACATATTTGTATGTTAATGTGGCATAACTTAAAAGGACTAAACATTGCTGTTTTTTATTCACACGTACTTAGCGTGCAATTATTGTTAACGTTTTTATTTTCTTGATCCGATGTTGGTGAAAACTGATATTATGTTAGTCAGTTGACTAGAGAATGTTATTGTGTAGCCAACATTTATCAATTTCAAGAAAATTTTCGATGAATAAACGTCTTTTATACAAATATTCATATACCTGAAGTAAGTGCTCTGAATTACATAGGATATATGAATATTATGTTCCTTTTGCTGTTGGTTTACCCAGGATAATTTTTCTTACCTTTACATTTGCAGGGTTGAAAATCATACTCTCATACTCTTTTCAACTAAGGATATTGCTGTATTATCTTGAATTTCCTTCAGGGCTTGATGATATTATCAGTGAAAACTTTAGGTAATTCTGATGACCAGAATTAAAATGGGAAGCCAAGATATTTATCTTGAAGAGAGGAGAACAGAGAACTTTGTAAACATGCTTCTCAGGAAGCAGTTATTAATAGCATTTTCCCCCTTCCAATTCTCCAGTTTTTAAGAGCAGCTGTTGAAAATGTTTGTCTCAGAAAATTACAGAAATAATTAAAGTTATTTAAGCATAAAATAACCAGTTTCATAATAGGCCCAAATTTTCATCAGAAATATTAAGTACCATTCGGCTAATTTAATAGATTTCTAAACTTTAGTTATATTTTCTGTGCTACAAATATTTTCCATAAGCCTAATTTATGCTAAGGAATAGTATGTCCTTTGATGAATGCTTACTCTGAGCACGTACACAATTGGTGATTAGTTTTGTATTTTGTACTCTATACCTGTTGCAAAAAAAATGCTTGTTTATCCTTCTACAAGCCAGACACGGTTCAATGAATGCCAAAAGCAAATGACTATAGAACTCTAAAATAGTAGGATTTTTAGGATTATGATATTTAGGTTTCATTTATTTTATCCATCGATTTTCATTAGGAAACTGGTAATGAGAATGACAGAATTCAGGAGTTAAAAAAAATCAAATTAACACCCTGCTGATTGCAATAAAGACTATGAAGTAATCCAATACCTGCAACCTAGCTAAAGAAGTTCACATCAATTGCAACGGCATTACATATAAAAGCAAAGGTCGGTTCTGCTCAATACATTTGGCCTATTAATTCACACTAGAAAACTGGTTGCCTAAGTAGTAGTGCTCTGGACTTGTAAAGACCTCCAAACCCAGTTAAAGTGACAGGAAAAAAGAGAAAAAGAGCAACCTAGCAATTTTCAGCAGGGAGCACAGTTATCAGAAAGCTGGGGCCGCCTTTACCCCAATCACAGGTTAAACCAATTTGATTTCTAACAATGAAAGCACCTTCTGCTTATTCTTGAGTTACAGCACATCCCTGTGTAAACAGCCATACAATAGAAAGCCAAGGCAGGTGATATGCAGCAGAACAAAGCATCAAGGCCAAGCAAAGGAAATTCTGCACTAAGATGAAATTTTATCATCTTATTTAATTAAAAGGTGGTAGGTAGAGTAGGTAAGAAAGCTATAAGCAGACACATTTGATAAACTAGGTAAGAAAAAAAATCATATCTAGGAGGCTGTATGTAGGTATTTATTTCAGATATCCTTGGAAAATTGTGGTTTGGCTCATTGTTTTTGGACTGTAAGAGAGATTTTATCCATTGTTTAAAACATCTCCTGTAATGTAGCTTGAGTAGGTAAAATATGAAAACATACTGCAACATTCTCTCTTTTCCCTCCCAAAGCACTATAATGTAGCTTTTGAACCTTTCATCATTTTTCTTTAGTTCTTGGAATGATGTCTGAGAAAGTGCTTGTCCGGTCAAAATAATCTGTAGATACTCCAAGCATATTACACATAATTCCCATTGTTTCTGTTGTCAAGCAAAGAGAAAAATTAATTAATTTACATGTTATAACCGTCATTAAATTCTTTGCAAAATTGATAGGCAAATGCACAGGGAATCAAAGCTTGGTTACATGAAACGGTGGACCAAAATCCAGCTCAAAAAATTGAACAGCTCTTGGACTCCACTTACTCAGTTGTAAAACGGGGGTAATAATCCCACCTATGATTATCTCACAAGGTTGATTCAGGGTTCATTTGAGGAAAATGTTCCTAAAAATGCTTTGAGAATTATAAAACCTCATCCTAATAAAGAGCAAACTTACACAGTTTGATTTGAAACAATACCAACATATTGGGGGAGAATTATGCTTACGGAGCCCCCTGAAATATGCAATACATATATCATTTGAGTCATCAAAGAGGAAATGATTTTATCTTGCCTGGGTCACAAAAGCTGGTCTCCGTTTGCCCTGGTTCTGGTCCATCCACGCAAGAGTTAATCATGATTTGAACACATTTTTTTCTGAAAGGTAGAAATCTCCAGTCAAAAGCCTACTCAGAACATAAGATATGGCTAAGAGTTGCACTTCGGAAACCATATGAAGGGTGTCTGTATGAAGAGTGAAGTGAAACAGGACTATTGAATCATTTTTTACAATACAGTTATGGTATCCAGAATTTGGAAGGGAATTGGAGGATAGTATTTGTAGTTCAAGTCTCTGTCCCATGTATAACTTCCCCCTTTAGAGTGGAAGAGTATACAGTTTGTGTAATTACATTTCATGGCAATATAATCAATATGAGTTTTACACAGGGAGGTAATCAGATAAATAATTGATCAACACTGGTATGGAAAGCAAACAAAACTGATAATTTATTGTTATCCATGATCATTTTGTGTGGAGTCCATGCTTCTTCCTTCCCTCTCTCCTTCCTCAGGTGTAAGGCTGGCATTGTAATCTGAAGACTTTTCCACCTTCTCCTATTCACTCCTCCAATAGATGTCTTGGATTCCTAATTCATCTTGGTATATGCTCCTCAGTGAACCTGAACTTTAATGCAAGTTGTGTAAACAGATAAGATGAAAAAGAACTAAAATTTTCATTTATGATGTATTATTGGAGAGCTCTGAATGGGGTTAGAAAGGAGGGAATTCTTTTTTAAAAAATTTATTGAAGTATAGTTGGTTTACAGTGTTGTGTTAATTTCTGCTGTACAGCAAAGTGATTCAGTTATATACATATATATATATATGTATATGCACACATTCTTTTTCATATTCTTTTCCATTGGTTTATCACAAGGTATTGAATATAGTTCCCTGGGCTAAACAGTAGGACCTTGTTGTTTATCCATTGTATATATACTTGTTAGCATCTGCTAATCCCAACCTCCCAATCCATCCCTTCCCCACCCCCAAGTCCCCTTTGGTGACCACAAGTCTGTGCTCTATGTTTGTGAATCTGTTTCGTAGATAACTTTGTGTCATATTTTAGATTCCATGTATAAGTGATATCATATGTTATTTGTCTTTCTCTTTCTGACTTACTTCACTTAGTATGGTAATCTCTAGGTCCATCTATGTTGCTGCAAATGGCATTATTTCATTCTTTTTTATGGCCGAGTAGTATTCCATTGTATATATGTACAATATCCTCTTTATCCATTCATCTTTCAATGGACATTTAGGTTGTTTCCATGTCTTGGCTATTGTGAATAGTGCTGCTGTGGACATAGGGGTGCATGTATCTTTTTGAATTGTAGTTTTGCCTGGATATATGCCCAGGAGTGGGATTGCTGGATCATATGGCAACTCTATTTAGGTTTTTGAGGAAGCTGCATACTGTTTTCCATAGTGGGTGCACCAGTTTACATTCCCACCAACAGTATAGGAGGGTTCTGGAAGGAGGGAATTCTAATGGAAATTACTTTGGAGAAAAATTGTGATGCGTTCCAACATATATCATCATCTCATTTTATCTTTTATGGAATTTTTTGTAAAATGCATATAACTCACTTTTGCTTGTAAATTGTGTATACATTTTGTAAAATTCATATAACTCAAATTTACATGTGAAGTAAATTTATGTTCTGGGAATACAACAGCAATTTGAGTAGTGTTCACAGCTAGTGTGGACTGAAATTTGAAGTTGCTTATAGAAGGCTAATCTCAGGTGGGTTATGTAGAGATGGGAAGAACAGAAATAGCAAAATGTTAAAAATCAATAACTGGACAATAGATAGGAAAGGAGATACAATAGTTGGAAGAGTCAATGATACATTGTTTTTGACAAGGGTCCCTGGTTAAACAATTAATAAAGAACATCCAAGAGAAACTGCACATTATGTAGAATAGTGGAGAAAGATGATGAATTCTGTTTGAAACATTATAACTAAGAATGAGTACAGTACCTCCCATTCAAGGTGAGTGTGCAAAAATATTACAGAATGTGAAAGGAAAGTTAACTGTGAGAGATAATAAAATACTTATATATACAGGCATTCTGGAGTTGAGTTCACCATAGGAAACATTACAAATATTATAGCAGTCTACATTTGATTTTAAAGTGAGTATGTTAAGAATTCTTAATGGGATTTTTAAAAAAGAATACAACCCATGAAAAAGAGCAGGAGATTTTGAAGTAGCATGCAAAAAAAGAATAAAGTACAGACAGGTATAAATAAGTAACAGCTCTAGAAATGAAAATTATATAAGAAAAAGAAGCATAAAAACAAGAAATACAATCAAAGAGAGAATTAGGAAGCTTGATGATAATAATAAGGAATTTATCCAGATAAAGAGATTGAAAGATCAAAAAGACCAGTGAAGATAGCATCTAACAGCTTTGATAGAAGTTCCAAAAGGAGGACAGAGAGAATGAAGGAGAAGCATATTTAAAGAGAAGGTTCACAAAAAAGAAGTAAAAGCAAAAGCCCCAGGGGGCTCCTCAGGAGAATGGAATGGAAGACCCATCTGTCTCCTTCTCCAAACCCAAGAAAAAGAAATCTTTTTCCAAGGAGGAGCTGGTTAGTAATGATCTTGAAGAGACAGCTGGCAGTGGAAGTCTTCCCAAGAGGAAGAAGTCTTTCCCTAAAGAGGAACCAGTTAGTGACCCTGAGAGTCAGGAAACAAGAACGTCACCCCCACCCCAAAAAAGAGGAAATTCTCTTCCAAGGAGGAGCCACTCAGCAGTGGGCCCGAAGAGGCTGCTGCCAGCAAGAGCAGCAGCTCCAACAAAAAGAAAAAGCTCTAAACATTATCCTGGGAAGAGTAGAATGGACATTTCCCTAGTGGGGCATCACTTGCAGAGATATTTCTCAGCCCAGCCCCTGTATCCCAATAAAAATAAAAAAAATTCATGAGAAAAAACAAAAAGAGAAATTTCATCCACTCAACAAATATTTACGAAGGGTCCACCTGGATAAGTTTTTCTTCTAATCGTAGAGAATATTTAAACAAGAAAAAATTGGCCATTCCCAGACTAATTTCATACTTTACATTATGCCTCAACATTTCCAAAACTTAAGAAATACTTGAGGCCTCTGAAAGTACAAAACAAGTGCTGGGCAGAAACAATAAAAATGAATCCGGGCTCAATGAGTGAATGACACTCATGTTTATTGTTCATAAAAAAAGTTCCTTAAAATTAATTTAATTTGTAGTAAGAGTGTTCACATCTTCCCCTTCATCGTTTTTTCGTGTATGTCTTCTTTCATTCCTCTTGATTATTCTAGCTTGAGATTATTTCTTTAAGAAAATTTTTTTTAAAGTATTACAATTTGTTTTGTATTTTTTATTTTCTAAATCACCATTTTTGCTTTTTCTTTATTAATTTCCTACTCTTAGGCATGTTTTCTGATCTTTTATTCACTTCTTGGAATGGATAACTCATTTATTCTGTTCTGTTAAAAAAATATTGAAAGTCTTGAAATTTCTGTGTTGTAAGGTTTGGCACCACTTCACCTGTGTGTGTGTGTGTGTGTGTGTGTGTGTGTGTGTGTGTTTCTCATTGTCATATTTCTTTTCTTTTTTTAATTAATTTTTATTGGAGTATGGCTGCTTTACAATGTTGTGTCAGCCTCCACTGCACAACAAAATGAATCAGCCAGACACATACCGATATCCCCTCCCTTTTGGACTTCCCTCCCATTTAGGTCACCACATTGCATTAGGTAGAGTTTCCTGTACTATTCAGTATGTTCCCATCAGTTGTCTATTTTATAGATAGTATCAATAATGTATGTGTCAATCCCAGTCTCCCAGTTCCTCCCACCCTACCCCTTTCTCCCTTAGTATCCATACATTTGTTCTCTACATCTGTGTCTCTATTTCTGCATTGCAAATAAGATCATCTATATCATTTTTCTAGATTCCGCATATATGCGTTATTATTACAATATTTGCTTTTCTCTTTCTGACTTACTTTACTCTGTATGACACTCTCTAGGTCCATCCATGTCTCTACAAATGACCCAATTTCATTCCTTTTTCTGGCTGAGTAATATTCCATTGTATATAGGTACCACATCTTCTTTATCCATTCCTCTGTTGATGGACACTTAGGTTGCTTCCATGTCCTGTCTGTTGTAAGTAGTGCTGCTATGAACATTGGGGTGCATGTGTTTTTTTGAATTATGGTTTTCTCTGGGTATATGCCCAGTAGTGGGATTGTTGGGTCATATGGTAGTTCTAGTTTTATTTTTTTAAAGAACCTCCATACTGTTTTCCATAGTGGCTGTACCAATTTACATTCCCATCAACAGTGCAGGAGGGTTCCCTTTTCTCCACACCCTCTCCAGCATTCATTGTTCATAGATTTTTTGATGATGTCCATTCTGACCGGTGTGAGGTGATACGTCATTGTAGTTTTGATTTGCATTTCTCTAATAATTAGTTCATTATCATATTTCTTAATCTTATAAAGTTTTGAAACATTTTTAAGCTTTTCCAAATGGTAAATTATTTATTTATAGGTTGTTTATTAAATCTAGTTTTATTTCCTTATAGTAATTTCTGCCACTTAAATAAATTGAAAAAATTGAAGTATTTTGTTGGCTTTTAAAAAAGAATTGTATTTGTAATTTAGAAGGTACAGAGTTAGATTTTTTATCAAAACAACAATTATTTATGCTTTCTATAATTTAATAATGTTTCTTTTCCCACAAAATCTGTTAAAAATCAGAAATATTTATGTTGGCCTTTTTTACAAATTTTTATTTTTATATTTAAATAGATATTTAATAAAACAACATTTTAAAATTATAAGTCATACATTTACTCAATTAAAACTTTTTTCTTTCTTTTAATATATCCACAATCACAGCTGTTTATTATTCTAATTTAATCCTTTCTGCGTGTGCTCAGGGTGTCTCATTTACAACATAACAAAATAGTTTAACAATCTGAGAGTTGTTTTTAATTGTAGAGTAGTATAACTTTTATTTTTTCATATTTTGTTCAAGATGCTTTATTTTTCTAGTTTTCTCAATTTATTACACTTCTCATTTCCATTTTTGTTGACTGATTTTAATGAAGATATTATTTAATTATTTGCCATTTCAAGTTAAATTTTATAAAATAGAAACAGTTTTTAAAATCAATGTCAAGAAAAGCATGAAATATACAAGATTACACTACACAAGATTACGAATTAAGTAAAATAAGTAAATTAAATTAAACTATATAAGTAAATTAAGTAAAATAAATACATAAATGAGTATATTATATATAAACCTCCTCCTCTAATAATTTATTCTGATAATTCCACATTCACAGATTAAAAAGGCATCACCTAATACCAAGCAGGATTATTGTTCTGTGTGTGTATGATACAATCCTCATCTTTGTAAAGCGTCAGTTATGTGTTTTTTTAGGAAACTATTTCAACATATTATCAGTAGAATTAGCTAAAGTTAGGAAATTACTTCTGAATATGAGAAGGTTATAACTGAACATTTGTGAGGGGATATAAATAATAGCAAAACTTTACTGTCTGCCAGGCAGTGTGCTAAACACTTTGCATGAATATGATCATTTCAAAAATATATACAGAAAAATAAGTGCAAAAGCAATAAGAAATACAAAAGAAGAAGTATTTCCTTTAAATAGATGTCTCAGGACTTCTCTGGCGGCGCAGTGGTTAAGAATCCACCTGCCAAAGCAGGGGACTCGGGTTCGAGCCCTGGCCCAGGAAGATCCCACACGCCGCGGAGCAGCTAAGCCCGTGTGCCACAATTGAGCCTGCGCTGTAGAGCCCGCGAGCCACAACTACTGAGCCCGTGCTCCTCAACAAAAGAAGACACCGCAATGAGAAGCCTGCGTGCTGCAATGCAGTGTAGCCCTTGCTCACCACAACTAGAGAAAGCCTGCGCACAGCAACAAAGACCCAACACAGCCAAAAAAAGAAGAAAACCTGCCATCAGGCACAATTTAAATAGGTGTCTCCAAATATTCTACAGTGTAGCTTTTTACCACTGGCAGACCTTCTTTAAATTCAGGCATTTATTAAATGTGCTATACATTTATATACATTGGCTTAGAGTTTTTATTCATAGTACTTTTATATTCGTGTAAATCTTATAAAATAAAATTTTAATCTAATTAGATGTTTAAAAATTATTCTTTCTGTATTTGAAATTATGAAATCTTAAAGCATTATAAAATGCCTCATGGAAGAAATACTATTTTTATTTTAAGGAATATTAAAGTAAAATAAAAATTTGTGACTCATAAAGACACTTTGCTTTTACACTTTCTGTTATTTTTCTTACAAATGGCACATGAATGTTTTAAAATTAATATATTGAAAAGATGATATAATTTTAATTCAAAGTTTCAAAAAGAAATGAAAGCCTAAATCCAATTTGAAAACCTAGAGTTCTCACTGGGTGTGAATGTATTTGTATGGGTGTAATGTTTGTCATCAACAGAGAAACACAACAGAGTCACTGTCAAATTGGGTAAGACAATTATTTAAAAAGCAACACAGTTATATTACTTGTGCGTATACACACACACATACATGCATACACACACAGTGGAATACCAATGGGGCACTAGTTCTTGAATGCACATTGCTTAAGGACCAGACCAGAGAGGACACCTGAATGCAAACTTAAAATCCCTGAGATGAATTGTCTCTGAAATTCTTACTGGATATGGAGAAGTTAAAATCTTGTTTAATCGAGCTTCTTTGTTTTTTTTAATTAGGAGACCCTTACAAGCAAAGCAAATGGGGATATCCTCTCCCTGAAACTTTTTGTCAATAGTCAAGTTTATAACGTAAGGGTGATTCAAGTGACAGATTCAGTGTCAAAGATGAGGGGCTTTGCAGGTCATTATTTTTTTCAACCACAAGCCACCCACACCTGCTAAAACAGAAGCTAAAGAGGCAGGTGGAGGAAAAAATGTTCTAGAGCAAGGTGTAGGTACCAGGTCTGTTAAAGGATTTACCATGCCACCTACATGCACAGAGATTTCAACAAAAGTGTCTCAATCCTTTAGGAAATTGGCTCTGACATCCAATTCATTAGCTGTTTATTTTCTTCTTTGTAAAAGACATAGCAAACAAAACCAGAATATCCTCTATGGTTTTTTGGTAGCTAAAAAAAAAGGGGGATTTGTAACTTTTAATAAAAGAGGTGGAAAGTAAGCTAAGACTAGTCTATTTGTTCATTTCTGAGATATGCAACTTTTATAAAGAAAGCCAGGAGAGGGACTGAACTGACTTGTTGTGCTGTGTTCAATAGAAGCAACGAGCCACATCCATGTCAAGAGGAGAAAAGCAAAAGAAGGTTTTAGCAAACAAGCAAGTCTATGATATTTAATTTCTCTAACTATGTAATTGAATTCTGAATGCTAGGTGATTGCTTTCATATTAATTTTTTTAGTAGAGAAATTAAATATAATCCAAGAGGAAGTCATGACTGACTAGCTCAAATTCCACATTCCTCTTGTCACTTGGCTCCAAGTCTGTCCTTCAGTGGGCACTTCCTAACTGCTTGGTGTTCACTGATGATGGCATCACCAGCATTCACGACTGCATGCCATGAGCTAGCAGAGTCTCATCTCCGAGTAAATAGCTTTACTTTCAATAGCCCCAACTTGGTCAAGTAACTGATTCTGTATTCCTCTCATTTCTCTAAGGATCTCCTAGCAGAAATCCAGTTCTTTGTAGCACTACAAAAGAAGACGACTGGCTTAAATTCCACAATTCTCAGTTCAAAGTGTGGATTGAAAAAGCAGAGGCATTCTATGACTGTTAAAATGTTTTTTTCTCTCATAGACAAGGGTTGGAAAGGATTCAGGGGTAACAGACAAGCGTAAGCAGTGCACAATATTGTGAAGACAAGTGCTCCACAGTGAGACCATGAATATAAGGAGTGAAAGCTAGATCAGAGATGAGGATTGATTTAGAAAGGGAGTTCTCCCAGTGTTGGGGGAGTGATGCTTAAACTTCCAGAATTAAGTTATAAGTTTAAATGAACTAATATTGAATTTCTCTCTCACTTTGGCAAGTGGTGTGTTTAAATCAGATATGACTAGAAATAGAAAAATAAAGAAATATACTATTCCTTATCCCCAGGGTCATGGATAAATTCGTAACAGTTACTTATAATGCAGGAATGTATCTTCTACTTGTTAATTATTGAAGACATACACCAAATAGCTCATGCTTCTTCTGAAATTTTGTTTTAGTTCCCCCCCCCCCAAAAAAAATATTCAGACAAGCAGAGGTTAGGGTTAGGGTTAGGGTTAGATGACAGGTAGCCAACCTGACTGTGAGTGAAATGTTTCAGGCTGCTTTCACATTTAATAAACATGTTCTTGACTTTGCCTGGCACACTCCATCTTACTTTTTGTTTTGTAAAGCACAAAAGTAAGGAATTTCTGAGTGCTACATAATCAACCAGGAAAAGACCTTCTTCCTCTAACTCAAACTGAGAATCATCTCTAAAGGAAAATTTGAGAGTTGAAGCAGGACCAGTTTTATTCCACATTCCTGACATCATTGTGCACAAATGAATTCAAATTAAATGAGTAATAGGGCATTTCTTGCAGTGTTATTTAGGGTACTAAAGTTGGAAATAATCTAAATGCCTCACAACAAGGTAACTTGTTAAGTACAGCAAGTATATAAGAATTAATATGATTTACACATTAAACTTATGTTTTTAGAAAAACGATTTATTGACACAGAAAGTGGCATGGAAATATAACTAAACCATCCTAAAACGCATTTTAAAAGAAAATATTCCAGAATATTATTGGTGCTAATTTTGGATGATGGAATTATCTCCAAGCTTTATTTTCTCTGCTTTTCTTAACTTTTTTGATACTTTTCTAAATACTTTTATAACAAGATTTATGTGTTAAAGGCCCGTGAGCCATGGCCGCTGAGCCTGCGTGTCCGGAGCCTGTGCTCCACAACGGGAGAGGCCACAACAGTTAGAGGCCCGCGTACCGCAAAATAAATATATATATATATATATATCTATATCTCAAGTGAAATCTAGAAATCAGAAAAAGTCTGATTGCTTAAAGGGGAGTAAGAGAATAACTTTGGGACTCTATTATGTTTAGTTTAGGATCAATAAACAAAAAGAAAACAGCAGCAACAAATATCCCACTCACTTCTGATAAAGGAAAATGAAATGTCAAAGAATTTCCAAACTTGGAAACTATAAATTTCAAGTCAGTTCGTTATTACTTTTCAAAGAAAATGGTAAAGTTTTAATTCCTATTTAAATGCTTATTACAGAAAAACAGCCTATCAATATTAAAAGACAAAAGTGGGCAGAGAAAGTATTGAATCATTAAGTGTTGTAGTCACGAAAAGGAGAAAAATGCCATTTCTTTACTTAATGCTGCTTTAATTTAGAATAAGATTTTAGTTTTCCTTAGCTGTAAGGTACAAGTTTGCCAAAATAAAATATTGATTTGCTACCTATAATTTCCTCTGTGATAAAACACAAAGATAGTTATTTATGTGAAGATTAAATGATTTTTCAAAAGTGTAAATTGTGAAGATAATAAAGCTTTGCATTAAATTAGTGGTACACACTGCTATATTTAAAATGGGTAATCAACAAGGACCTATTGTATAGCACAGGGGACTCTGCTTAATGTCATGTGGCAGCCTGGATGGGAGGGGAGTCTGGGAGAGAATGGATACATGTATATGTATGGCTGAGTCGCTTTGCTGTGCACCTGAAACTATCACAACATTGTTAATCGGCTATAATATAAAATAAAAAGTTAAAAAAAAATAAATCAGTGGTAAAGAGCTCAAAGCCCAGCTGGTGATTCACTACTGTAATGGCTTCCTGCTTTCTGCTCACCCCTTCTCTTCACTTGGAGTTGGCAGTTGAGTCCCTTTAAGGATTGAGGCTTACAGTGAAGCTTCTATGCATTTCTGGATCTTTGTCCTGCTGACACATAGGTCATTCTCCTTTAGGAAGGATGAGGAGGCTGGAAAGCAGTCGGCCCAAGGGAAAGGGAGTTTTCAAACCTGAGCTGTCCAAGTGTCGGTGTGGAATAGAGTGGGCCTGCGGACTCAGGGTCTGACAGAGGCAGCAGCTGAAGAAAAGCAAATCTGCAAGCCCTTCTGTCAGATCTGTCCCAGCAGGTGTCACTCACAGGCCTTTCCATCATTGTCTGGTGAATCCTGAGCTGACCCTCCACCTAGTGAATCTTTGTTTCTGTTGCATCTTTAGGCTTTGAGAAATGACCCTGTGATTTACAGAGACTTTTGTCTTAACTCTTTATCCTCCAGTCCCTCAAGCTTCAGACTTCAGTAAGTGTTGGGAGGGGAAAGTCAGCCAGATGGTGAGGACCTTGAGCCTCCTGTCTTTCTTAGAATCCCTACAACCACCAACGGCTCTGCTGGTTCCTCAGCAGCAGCATCTGCCTGGTCCAAGCCCAGACCTCAGTCAGAATTATAGGTGGACCCAAAGAAATAGCAGCCTCTGGCTACCTCAACAGGCCTGTCATCCAATTTTTTCTGTTCGGAATGGTCAGATTGTTGAATCTCTGATAAGTTTTTGCCCTCTTAGAAGCAGCTCTCTATTAACAGTTCTCAGCTTCTTGCCCCATACAGGAAATTGCAAATGTCCGAATATTTAAAAAAGTGCACATTGGGTGTCAGTTCATTTTTCTTCAGTTCTCTTTTTCCCTGCTCTCAAATCCCAGATGCCTCTGAAATAGACTTCCCTAGGGTCCACAGGACCCGGAACTCCACCGACAGGGCTAACTGTGTATCATGGGGCCACTGAAAAATGAAACAAGGAACACCTTGTTCAAAAACGGTTAAGCAGAGCCTAAGCCAAGTGCAGAGGCCTCCAAGGGAAGGTCCTGTGTGAGGGCGCAGGTCACACACCCTTGCCTCTGGCTTGGTCACTGGCTTCAGGAAACACTGAGAAGCAGACTAAATAAACTGACTTCACCTCTCCTTCTGCTCACTCTTTTTAAATTGTAACTCATTGTTACAATGGAAGAGGGGCAGGATATATCTCATATATTTGCAAAGAAACAATCATTTATTTTTTCTCTTTTATGGCAGTGTATACCTGTATTTCAGTTTAACTTTTTGCAAGCATGGAGCTCTTGATTAAAATGAGCAAGGATAAGTTTTTCATATCATGTTTGGAATGATTTATATCTTTTACTGCCATCTCCACCTGTTGACCAAGGAAGTATTAAAAGTGTTAGTACCCAAAGGAATGGGAATAAAATCTTCAGAATATCAGAATGTGCAGCTATGAAATTATGCACATATGAGGGAACTTCAGAGACATCTGTATTTCATCAGATCTCTGCCTTACTCTGGAAGGATCTTCTTGGTAATTTCTGTAATTTATGGTTACAGTTGTCCACATTTTGTAGGCTGCTAATGTCAGCATTTTGACTACAGATGCCTCATGCTTTCAACAACTCTGGCAGAGGTTTTCACTGCTCAAGCACTAAATTACACTAATATGTGAGATAATAAAATGTGCTAAATGGCACACAGCATGATATATTTGCATAATTCTTTGAAATGCTTCATGTCTCTTAAAAATCTTAATGGAAAACATCTTGTGTTTCCTTATTAGGGTTTTCTCCTTATTTGCGTTAAGCACAGGAACTGCAGCTTTCCTATAAAGATCTTCAGGACCCATTTTCAGGAAATGAGCCATTGAGGAAAACCCTGTAACAAAGACCTTGATGAGCTTCTAAAACTAAGAATAGAGAGGACCCAAGGCTTGTCTTCCTCATGTGATTCCGACACTACAGTTTAGTAGTCCCTGAATTTATGACGCTGAAATACATGAGTGAGGCTATTTTTTTTTTAATCTCTAATGCCTAAAAGGCCGTGTATGTTACCACAATGTAAAAATTAGTGGTTAACTATTTTAAGTTAAATAACTTAATAACCTTTAAATAACCCATGCCTCTCATGAAAACCTTAAACAGGGCTCGGAGAAAGCAATAACCACCTCATCTGTGGATCCGGGATAAAGGCTGTTTCTTTGTAGTGCTGGGGATTGTCAAGAACAGAGTAGAGAATTGCCTTTGATTAGGTTTCTCTCTAAAGGCAGTTTTCTCTCTATCACAGAAAATTATGACATCACCTTAGGATGAACATCTCCAGTTGACCAAAACCCAGTCATCTTAGCATATGAGAAAATAAGGTGTCTGTTATGCGCTGGTATAGAACTGAACGAAGGTCAGGAATTCTCTCATGTCATTTGTTAGCTTCAGTCCAGTATTTTAAAATTTCTTAGGTGGAAGGATGGGGTGATGAGTATGTATCTCCAGATACTTACACTGATACAGAAATATATTTATTTAATAAACTAAAGCAAAATTATTTTTTATGAAAACTATGGTATTCTCCCTCTACTGATCTTAGTTCATGATAAGAGATGTACTATATAGAAATGATCAAATACAAATCATTTCTCTCCTTTGGGTAATAATTTCAACAGCAGCAGATGTAATCAGAGTAGCAGCTATTCTGCCTCATGGGAAATATTTTTTCATGGTTGCCTCAAACCTGTCGCCAATTTTAGAAATGAAGAACAGAAAATTATTACTCAGACCCCCTCAACACCGTGAACTGCTCTGAGCGTTACTTGTTGATTTAGTTGAAATCAGGTGCTTAAAATACCATTCAGTATACTAAGTGCTTAAAAATGCTAAGGTAAAGATGAACTATCTTCAGGGTTCATCAAATAAACTATAGATGGAGAGGTGCTATTGGTGAACAGAGAGCGGTTTTAAAAATATTTAACTGTTTAAGTGCTGATGATACAATGTAAATTTTTTTTTATGAAGGATATTATACATTTAGTTCATGATAGGGTTTTTGTGTTTGGTATATTTTGTGTGCTGCAGTTTGGTAATAGCTTATTTAATTGCCAAAAGGTTGTGGTGAAAACAATACAGAAAAACATTTGAACTTCGTATAGTACCCAGTATTATTGATTTGTCAGTCAACTACCATTTTAAAAATTAATCAGTTCCTTTAAATAGTTACACATTACTAAAACATATCATAAATCTTTATGGATTTAAAAAGTCGAAATTTCCCTAACATTTACACATTTACTGGAAACAAACATAATCACTTAAAAATTTTTAATTAAAATCACAATTCCAACATATATTCTCTTAACAACTTTAGCATTTTAAAAGCAGACAAATTATAAAAAGTAATTATAAAACCAATTGGAATATTTATAACAGAGGCTACAATGTTATTGATAAGCATTATTTATAAATGCCACTTACCTAAATTTGCATCTTCCTTGCCATTGTTTTTATTCCTGTCTAACTTTATCTTCCTATGGTCTTAATAATCTTACTGGAATAAAATGAAAAATAAGTGTTGTCTTAGATAAGTCAATTCTCAAGATCTGGGTTATTAATCAGTTATTTCTTTTCAAGGCCCAGGTCCTGACAAGCGTGTCAAAGTTATTTAAATCCATGTCACTGAGCATCATGCTGAACTTCTAATTTATTGTTACACCTAAATTGTGCCAAATCAATAATACTTAACATCTATGCCTTTACATTAGCTTTGGTTTTATGCAACCCATGGTTCATCCCTAAATGATATGCTTTTATCATTACCCATTTTCTTGTAATTATATTGACATGCTCTATTGCCACTAGTAAAACTATATTTAAAAAAAATTTTAATTATTACTATTAGATCTAGCTGGAGAATTTTTCCCCTAGGAGATAAAGTTATCTCTGCATTTTAAGACATTTGGCTAATTGGTTTTCTTAGAACATTGTTAAATGCTCTTTCTACTTATTTGCTATGTGTGATGACTAGTGCTAACGCTTGAACTCTCTTTGTAACTAATTAATACGTGTGTCAATCATTGTTGATCAGTCATCCTTCAGTTAGGGTGAGGGTGAGCAAACTATCCCAGGCTTGACACCTGTTTTTATAAATAAAGTTTTATTGGAACATGGCCATACCCATTCATTTAGGTATTGTTTATGGCCACTTTTGCACACGTAAACAGAGTCTCACTCATCATGTGATTATATCAAAGGTTAAGTCGAAACCCATGCAGTGCCCCTTGACGGTACAGCCTGTGGGGAATTCAGTATGGAGAAAAGCAGGAGGAAGTGGTCTGTGTTTCAGGTACACAGCCCCTAGATAGGTAAGATGCATATTGAAGGAAGAATTTTAATGACCCTGGATTCTTGCCTTTCCCCATACATAGAAAATCATTAAAATCATTAACCTGAGAGATCTGTTTTTTGTGATTAACAGTATTCTTTTACCATGATGTGTGCTTGGCCACATGTATTTCCATAGCCGAAAAATTAATATATATACTGGCTCTTCCCCCTTCCTTTTTGGAACAGTACCTCAGAGCTGTCTGAGAGGCTGTCTCCTGGGCTGTAGTCCTCAGAGAGGTCCCCAAATAAAATTGAAACTCACAGCTCTTACGTTGTTGTTGTTGTTTTTCCTTCATTTGACACAGTATAGCAGTAAATCTGAGTAGTTTCAACAGAGACCTTATGGCCTACAAAAAGTAAAATTTCACCCTTTACTAAAAAATTTTGCCAAACCTTCCTTTAGGGGACAGTACTTATTTTTCTGGAACAATTTAAGTTACTCAAAAGTCCCTGTATGCCTTTTTCCTTGTTTACAGAGGTAGAAATATACTGTCTTATTAGGACAGGACTTGGCTAATTATTCAGACACAATTTCCATTCTCTTCTGGGGCACAAAGCTGAACTGTATTTCTCATCTTTTTTATAGTTAGTTGTGGTCAGGTGGTTGAATTCTAGTTTTTGGAATGTGAGTAAAGCTAGATTTGAACTGTGACATGAGAGAAAAAATTCTTTATTAAACTCTGAGTTCTAGGAATTTTTAAATAGTGAATAATGCATTTATAAACATATTTACAGAAGAAATAAAATTCACATTTAATGAATGCTCCAATTCATGTGTCTATTATATCTGCTCTTGTATTACAACTTTCTTTGTGAACAATTTATATGAACATTTTCTTTCTTTTGAGGATCATTATGAGCTCATGCTTTTCTAAACTTTCAACTTTTCTGATTAAATTTAGTGCTTATATTAACAAAATATATCTCATTATCAAATAAAACATAATAGAACTATTACTGTTTATTATTTTAGATTCAGACTTTTACAGATTCATTAGTAGGATAGTCTTTAAATTGACACTTCTTCATACTTCCCCTAAAATTTGCAAAGTAACTTTGATGTTTTACAACAAAATGTTTCAATTCATGGTGATTTGGGGGACTTCCCTGACACTCCAGTGGTTAAGACTGTGTGCTTCCGCTGCAGGGGGCACTGGTTTAATCCCTGGTTAGGGAACTAAGATCCCACATGCTACGACCAAAAAAAAATTTACTAGACTCAAGGAGTCTGGGGTCCTTTTACTGGAGTATAGCATAGAATCGATATTTACGTGTTGGTGTTGCACAGAGAAGTAGCACTGGTTAAAAGTTCTCTTCTGCTGCTGACAGAGGTGGGGAAATACTGCACTTTTGAATTTCCAATTTTTTCCCCAGTTTATCATATACACCCTCATAGCTTCTCTAGTACAGAGATGCATTGGTGTTCTACCATAGTGACACTTTGACTTACAGTAATCAGTGCTACCGAGCAAGTTAAGAGACAATTGAATGATTTGTTAAATTTGTTTTCTTTCTACTTTCTGGCTGGTAATGATCTCACAACTTTGTTTGCAAAGTAATATAGCAACAGTGTCTGGTGATTTGTTGTTTTGTGAATCATAGATAGGATTTTCCAGTATTGAAAATTGTATAGGGAATTCCCTGGCGGTCCAGTGGTTAGGACTCCATGCTTTCACTGCTGAGGACCCAGTTTCCATCCCTGGTCAGGGAACTAAGATCCCGCAAGCCACGTGGGGTGCCCCCCCACCCCCCAAAAAAAAGAAAGAAAGAAAAAAAAAAATAAAATTGTATAAATAGGTGCAAAGCAAAGTTTGGATGGTGTTCAACGTGAGCTCTGTACGCGAAGACGCGGTTTGTTACACGCGTGACCGTGTACGTTGACTGCCCTGAGAGCAGGGCTGGGGTCCACCCCCTGATGTGTAGAGATGCGTGGTACTCTATTTCAGTTCCTCTTGTGGACAGTCTTCCTTTCTGACGACACAACTTTTGAGGACAACATATACCATGCACATAGAATCATTATTTGTGACCTCTGGCTACCAGAGATCATAAAAACTAAAGCACAGAAAAACAAACCTTCCACCACCAGATTTTGTAATGAGGATAAGGGTGACATCTGGAAATGTGGTAGCCTATGACACTTTGGTCCAAACCAGGGGCAAAACAAAATTCCTCATTTAGAACAAACAGAACATTGAGGAGTTGATTTTTAACTGAAAGTATGGAAATATGAATGTGTCCATAATTTTGGAAAAGTTTGAAATGCTAGGGTAAATAAGAAGTATAAGTGTCTACTTTCAGTAATTACAGTTCTAAAACTCAAGAAAGAATAAAAATACAATTGTTCTTTATATGTCCTGAATGTATGCAGTAGATATTGGAGAAATGAAGAATAATAAACGGTGTACTGTGTTTAACGTTACACTGTGTAGTGTATGATATAGCTTGAAATGGTGGGAAGATTCCCAAATGACAGTTTGAAGTCTAGATTAAAACTGGATAATTACCTTTGTTTCCTAAATGCATCCATTTTTAACTCTTAGACTATGAGTCATGCCTCTGTTTGATTTTCCTTGATATACATTATGTACATAATTTCAGATGTGTTTATATTCTTATTTAGAGTTTCAAAAAATCTTCATTTGAATTAGGGTTGGGATACTATAAAATTTACCCCCTTTTATTTTCCTTTTTTTCTGAAAATCATTGCTTTGAAAATATACTGCCTAGAAGAATGTTTGAGAAACTTTTTAAAAATGCTGTGGACCTGAATGGAAATCTAATTTTATTAAATTTTCAAATATTTTTCTCCCTCTCATTCTTTTTTCCCCTCTTTAATTTTTCTTTTTCCCCTAAATTTCCCTTTGTGTTGTGTTTCCTTTCCATCTGCATGAATTACCTGTCAGTTAACAGAAACTTAACAGGTAGGGAAAACAAAAGGTTTAAAGAAGAAGGTAAAATAGAAAAAAATAGTTACATCCCAGAGTATATCTTATACTGAGATAAGCAGAAGTTCTTGAACATATCCTACTATAATAAAGTACTTGATACAGCTTCTGAGACCTAATTGTCATAAACAACTGAAATAATATTCTTAAAAAAAAATTTGCAGAGGTAAGAAAGGGAAAAATTGCTTCAGTCTCTTCTGCTCATCTTTGTGCGCACACACACACACACACACACACACACACACACACACACACACACAAACACACATTCCCCCTGCACCCCAACCAAAGACCACAATTTAGTAACAGCACTGTAGTGGAAAAACAATGTATATGGAAATGAGAGCCTGGCAGAGAATTGCAGTTCGGTTTTAGTCGTAGACGTGGACAACTGTGAGTCTAGTCTGTGGACTGAAACACCCATCTGCTTGGATTAACTTCATTCTGTGTGAAGAGCTTACTCCACAGGTGCAGTGATGTACCTCACGCAGTTCAGAGGCCACAGGTAACAGAGCTAGGAGGAGAAGTGTTGGTTTGACATTGCAATTCTCAACCAAAATAAAATTCCAAAAAGAGAATGGAAAATACTCCATTTCAAATACAAGCTGTAAGCATTTTCATCTTACATTTGACCAATTCACAGCAAAAGCTCTTTTTATTTTTTGCATAGATAGAAAAAATGTATCCTGAAAGCCAAAATCTTGATAGCAGTTTAAGGCTTCTAAAATACATTTTAAGATATTGCTTGAGGATGACAATATTTTATTTAAATATTGTTACCTTTAAGTCTTTCCTCATAACTTAATTCCATCAACATTCATTTTATATCAACCTTCATTTTTCCCTTATTTTAAAATCAGCTAAAGTCTATTTTTGCTTTAAAATATACATTTCAAATTTAATTCCATTTAAAATACCAATTCTAGTTCTCATTTTTTCCTTAGCCAGCAAATATCCCAACCTCATAGTTCTTTGCCAAGCCTTGGCCTCAAAATGTTGTATTTAAAAAGCAAATAAAGAACACAAACTTATTCAAACTCTCGGAATGCCTGAGCCTGCAACTCTGGGAAAGTCTTTATCTAAAACCAATGAACTTTTCAGGGCTGTTGAGAAATGACCAGAGGGGCCAATTAGCTGTTGCACAATTGGAATCTTCCTGATGCTTTGTCAATAATTTATAAAATGGAGAGGGCAGAGGGGTCACTGTCACTGAGGGAGTTAAAATTAAAATGTTTCTCTTACATACTATGCTCCAGAAAGCAAGAGGGTACTTTTCTTCCAGAGGAAATCCATTTTGATGTAAAACAGACAATAAATTGTGCTTTATTGAAAGCTAACAATCCTGCAGTAGCCATAATCTGTTTTTGCATATGTCTTCCTTACCTGTCTTAGATTTCAGATCCCTGGTAGATATTGCAAATATATTGCTTTATTATTTTTTTCTCTGTGGTATTTCTACACATGCTTGGAATCCTGCTAATTCCCATTGCTTCATTTCCTGTAAAAGAAGCACAATCAATCCTTCCTTTTTTTGCTTCAGTCATTAATATGAAGAAGCTCAGTAGACTGAAATATTTCCTATTTACCTCTGGGTATCTAGTTTCAAATTCTATATTAGTCACAAAGGAAGGACTGTGGACTCCCCATTTCAGTCAAAGAGTAGGGATATCCTGAAACTGATTACTATCACTAGCTGTACAACATTCAGCTCAGTTCTCAAGCTTTGTGATCCTATGCAGAGAATTATATGGCACGTTCATTATTTAGTATGTTCATTAAAAGACACGGTCAAGTTAAAGTGGCCATCTTTAAAGAATTTAAGCTGAGACTAAATGCATGACAACAAGACGCATTCGCTTTTTGAAAGTTTTTGGATTTAGGAATTTTTGGTAGGTAACAGTTTGGAGTCATGAGAAATCCTGAGTTAACTAAAAATAGACCTTATTGAACAGGTAGAGTGGAGGCATTTAAAATGTAGAGATGAAGCTAAAAATGTAGGATTCAAGTCAAACTGATCACTCCATTTATTTAATCTTAGTCAAGAATGCTTCACTGTTCACAGTGTGTACATATATCAAATCATCACGTTGTACGCTTTAACTGTGTTATTTTATTCATCAATTATACCTCAGTAAAGCTGGAAAGGATAAAAAATAAAAGACTTTACCACAGAAAAAGTCTTCAGAAAATTCAAAGAAACATAAAATCCTTTAGGTGAAAATAAATTAAAATAAATTTACTACATTAGTATCCAGAATTTTTAAAAAGGATTTTTCTCTAGCTTTTGAACAGAATTAACATTAATGATTTCTTTCTAGCCTCTGTTTTAAGTTTGATTAAACACCCCCTTACTCCTTCCCCCGCCCATGGGGAGGAGGGGAGATAAAGAAATGGAAGAGAAGGTAGCACATATTAAATAACAAAAGTTGATTCAGGGACAAGTTAAGGATACAGATCAATGCACTGTACCAGAGTTATCCCAGCACCCAGAAGTCATTGGGACTGTGGGGGAGTATGCTCCGGGGCTTCTATAATGCATGTTCTGGAAGGAAGTCGCTCCGTTCATTCCGTTATCCTGTATCCCTTCTATTGAACCTAGCTAACCTTAGTTCTACCCCTTTTCTTTTCTCACTTTTACCCAAATTCTTTAGGCAGTCACATCCTACCTTCTTGCTTTCAATTAGCACTTGACTCTGAAACCTTTATCTGTGACTCACACCCGTCATGGTTGACTCACTTTTTCGACATTTTCTGCATCGAATT